>NC_134833.1:63897696-64197696 GCF_004210375.1 Tachypleus tridentatus | reverse complement strand
AGGATAATCAATAGTAGCTTCTTGTTACAATTTGCAGTCAGTTTAGAAAGAAAGAAAGGTAATTTTGGTTTATTTTATATATTTTTATGGGTTTTGAGGTTCGTGAAACTGGTTGAATTGGTATAAAATTAGGGTAAAGTAAATAACAGTACAAAGTTTTACTGAAAGAAAAAATGTGTTATACTTACATAGGAGGATTTAGAGATCATGAAAATAAAATTTCACAATTTACAGATAAAAATATTTTTAAATTTAAGAGAAAATAATTTTGTACTTAGAGCAGTCAACACTAACTCTATATTCATAGACACGTAGTAAAAATACTTAATAAAAACTGATTTTTTGTGTGTAAAAAACTTGTAATTTTTACTGAAAGTTTGCCAAATATTGTGAAGACAAAAAGACATTAAAACTTGTAATATGGAACTTTGATCAACTTGGAAACATGGACTCAGTCAAATTAACTGTGAGCCTATGGCAAAAAGAATTAAAAATTCACACAAGTTTATCAATGTGAATATTGTAAGAAAAAGTTTTAAAACTGGAGGCAAAGTGGACAATGCTCTGCACAGAAAACAATAATATAGTGTGTCTTTTGATGGATTAAAATTTTGACTTTCTATTTATCATAAAAAAACAACAAAAAACATCAATTTGTGACAGTTGGGTGTGGAGTTATGGTGATGAACAAATAAGATTGAAGGCTATAAAAATTATACTTTGCCTGAGGAATAACTATATTATATCGTATAGTTTGTTAAATTTCATACTTCTCAGAGGAATAGTAAATAAATTAGAGAAGAGAGAATACTTAGAGAGGAAATGTCACAATTTTTACACTAGGGAAATTGAGGATTTTGTAAAATATTTCTTTATGAAATTAAGAACTTAAAACATATATAATAATAACAGTTGGTTTTCTAATTACATTTGGATGACATATATTTTTATAGAATGACAAAAAGTACTTTAAATTTTGAATGTATCTCTTTAAAAGAATCATCAAATGTTCACTTTGACCTCCCTGTGGTAAAAGGTTTAACAGTTATGTGTTAGCAATGTTTTAAAACGACGGCTTTTGCTTTTTAGTTATTTTATGTTGAAACTTTTGTGTTAATGATCATGTTTAACTGCTTTTTCAAAGTGGTGAGATTTAAAAAACATACCCACCTTTGTTTTGAAGGTAATACATTTTTCTGTCATTCTAGAAGAATTTAATTTGGATCTCCCTATTCATTTTTAAGGTTCTGTTTGTCCTTGCATGCATTTTTGTTACTTTTACATCACTGTTTTATGTAGGCAGGAATGGCTATTCTGCTGATTCATCGTGTGATCTCAGTACGCTTGGCTAAGACAGAGGTTTCCAGTAATCTTATTAGTAATGGTAGCCTTGGAGAAAACATTTGTAACGAGCTCAAAACCAATGGTGTTGTATACGATTAACTGTTGCTTATTGTTTGTTCATTGTTGCCAAGCTAACAAGCAGGTGAACCCTTTTAAGTTATGTTTCTTTTTATTTAATTTACTTTATTGCTTCATTAACTGGTTTTTTTACCTTTTTGTTTATCTTTTTTGGATTAAGTTTCATTTTTATAGAATTATTTTTTTATGCCAACTTGAATCTTTTAAAAAACCATTGCTAGAAAGCCACCAATCATGTTCATGGTAAAATTTCGGTAAATATTCATAAGTTAACAAATAATATGTAAAACCAGCGCTAGAGAATAACCAATTATTTTCATAATAAGTGTATAGTGAAAATTTTTTTTCATGATTAAAATGAATATTGAAAATTATTGTTCAAGTGGTATGAAATCTGTTATCGCATTTGTCAGCAGGCTCTTGTAACATATCTGTTTTGTAACTTGCATTTGTATGAGTATTTTATCTCTGTAAACTGAACAGATATGGATTTCAGCAGGCTCTTGTAACATATCTGTTTTGTAACTTGCATTTGTATGAGTATTTTATCTCTGTAAACTGAACAGATATGGATTTCAGCAGGGTCTTGTAACATATCTATATGTTAATATGTATTGTAACTAGCATTTGTACAAGTACTTTATTTCTGTAAACCAATCAGATGTGGATCTTGGCAGGTTCTTGTAACATATCTGTATGTTAGCTTTGTGTATTATAACTAGCACATTGTGAGTACTTTATCTCTGTAGGCTGATCAGATATGCTATGCAGTTCTCTGTGTCTTTTCCTATATTGCTGCTGGTACGGAGCAACGGAAACGTCGAGAAGCTGCAGTACAGGAAGCTATTCAGTGTCGAGAGCAGCGTAAGTGAGAATTCAATGTGGAAGTGTAAAGTTGGCTTCAGACAACGAGCCGTATACTATAGTATAATCAGAGGTGGTTTGTTACTTAGATTAATTACTATTGGTCGTAACCATCCTTTTTTGTAGAGTTCATTGGATTTACAGGTAACATTCATACAGTGAAGTAAAAAGATGCATTTCTCTACAGTTATTTATAGTGTGGGTTCTACTGAATGTTTTTCTATTAAAAGTGTGCATATATTTATTCTATAAAATGGGGTCAGTTGTCTGTAAAGTAACTTGATGTTTCTGCAATAATCTAGTTTAAGGACTTTTCATTTCTCCATAGGTGCAATTTTATTTATGTAAGAAACCATTAACTCATTTATGCTCTTTTTCTTTTCAATATTTTATGGTGTAATTTCATGATTTATTCTTCAATTGGGCCTGTATTTTTGTACTTGTAAAACATAATAGAACAATGACATATCAGGAAGAAAGGAAAGATTCCTTATGGCTATTAGAATTAGAGCATCATTGTTGTCCCAGGTTTGCTTATAAAGGGTTACAGATTTACAGTCAGGTGGAACAATATAACAGTTGTGGCTGCTTTAATGTATTTATTTCAAAGCTTCTTCTGTATAAAACATATAAGATTTACCACTTGCTAAACACCTCTAGCTTGGTCGTGCCCAATAGTCAGTACATTAGAGTTCATCTTCTCGGTTGCGTGGGTTTGTCAATCATATTATTTGAAATGAATAGCCCAAGAGTTGTTGGTTACTGTTAGCTAACTGTCTTTCCTGTAGGCTATCATTTCTAAATTATGATCACATACCTCTTGAGTAGCCATGACATTTAATAAACAAAAACACCTTGATTGTATTAGATCTGTACACAGTGCTTTTTGTAGGCACTTGGCTAGGACCATTACTTCAAGTATATTTCTAAAACATTGTTTCCATTTCTCTGATTTATTTGTCAGATGGTTTTGGAATTACTGTTAATACATAAATAAATATATGGATAGCTTATAATACCTTATTGACCTGAATTTGTTTTTTTTCTTTCTAAAAAGTAAGATTTGAAAATTACAACTTGCTCTATATTCACAGACTGAATTGAGCAGATATAGTCAGTCAAAGTTTCAAGGTTGTTGTGAAATAGCACATATTCATTTTAACCCTATATACACGTTTGGTTCACTGGACAAAGCACATTATTACAATTCCAAATCGTTTTTTTACATAAGAAGTAGCCATCATAATTCAGATACATAACCATTTTTGACACAAATGGTCATAATTCTACCAACACTTCTAAAATTATTTAGACAAAACAGGTAAAACACTATTGTAGAATTACCATATTGGAACATGGACGTTTTTTTTATTGTAACAAACTATCGAAACCATACCTAATCAGACATATATATGCAAAAACGGCTCGTTTGGGTTGAGAAAATATTTTACATAGAAGAGCAAACAATGTTTCGACCTTCTTGGTCATCGTCAGGTTCACAAAGAAAGAGGTAACTGACCGGAAGCTGACCACATGTTTGGAAGGGGTTGTGTAACTGAGTGTCGGAATGTAGAGGGCAGTGTTAGGTGTTTGAATGTACAATTTTATTTATTTTATTATATTAATATAGGTATAAAGGCGTTCCTTTATATTGGTTTATTTTGGGTTTAAGTTGTTGTATAAGTAAGGCTTCTTTAATTTTGCGTTTGTTTATGTTTGTTTCTTTATTTAGTATTTGAGTGTTTTCTATGGTTATGTTGTGTTTATTTGACTTGCAGTGTTCGAAAACGTGTGAAGGTGACTTTTTATGTTCTTTGAATTCACCATGATAAAGACAAACTTCATGTTCAACAACCACAACTATATACAAACAAATGGCCTAAGCATGGGCAACCCAGAATCACCAGTTCTAGCCAATATTTTTGACACAAGTTGAAACACAAGCAATTAACACAGCATTACATCCACCACTATACTGGTACAGATATGTAGATGACACGGTTGCAGGATTCAAATCTATAGAACACATACTTAATTTTTTCAGTCACATTAACTCTATACATCCTGACATTAACTTCACATGTGAACAGGAAAAAAGCAATCAAATATCATTTCTTAACCTCAAAATTACAAGAACCGACACACAATTCAAACTGGAAATCCACTGAAAAATCACCCATACTAGACTATACATTCCTTGGGACTCAGCACATGAAACAAAACAAAAACTCAACATACTAAGAAACCAAATAAACACAGCCATAAAACTATGCTCACCAGATAAAATTAACAATGAATTAGACAAAATAAAACAATACTTCATCAACATCAATAAGTTTCCTCCACAAACCGTAGAAAACATTATACGCACACACCTAGATAGAAAGCAAAATCAACCAACAAAAGTAAATATATCTCACGAATCAAAAAATCACGAAACCATATACTGCTGCATACCATACATTCCTGACATCAGCAGACAAATAACCAACATTTGGCAAAAACTAGTAACAAAATATGACATTCCAGTTAATACCAAATTTATTCAAAAACCAGGCACAAAATTGAGGTCTATACTATGTAAAAACTACACTGACAAACACCACATCAACATTATTTATAAAATACAATGTGATAACTGCCACGAGAAACAAATAGAAAAATGGAAACCAGATTCAAAGAACATAAAAAGTCACCTTCACACTTTTTCGAACACTGCAAGTCAAATAAACACAACATAACCATAGAAAACACTCGAATACTAAATAAAGAAACAAACATAAACAAACACAAAATTAAAGAAGCCTTATTTATACAACAACTTAAACCCAAAATAAATCAATATAAAGGAACGCCTTTATATCTATATTAATATAATAAAATAAATAAAATTGTATATTCAAACATCTAACACCGCCCTCTACACCACCACTGACACTCAGTTACACAACCCCTTCCAAACATGTGGTCAGCTTCCGGTCAGTTACCTCTTTCTTTGTGAACCTGACGATGACCGAAGAAGGTCAAAACGTTGTTCGCTCTTTTATGTAAAATATTTTCTCAACCCAAACGAGCCGTTTTTGCATATATATTTCCCTACAAGTGGGTTTTCTCGACATCACTGACCTAATCAGACAGTTGTGTTGGTGACACCCCTCATCTGATGGTGAGAAAAGAAATGTTGATTTCCCCATTCTGTACTGAAGATATCTTACCTGTTTTAAAATACCATCTTATCAATATTTAGGTCTAGTGTACATGTTTTGACATTAAAAACGTAATATCTCATCTTTGAGTATTAAAGTCACCTTACATTTAGGTCATTATGGTAGTTATTTTTCTTTAATCTCTAACTCTGTTCATTATCTCCATATTGTATAAATTTTTCAAATAGTCCAGTATTATTTTGCTCCAATAATTAATGCATAATATCTTAAATTTGTCTAGTATATTTACCTATAAATAATCCTTTCTAATATATGCAACCAAACAAGTTATTGGTATTTTGTGTAAAACCAATAATAGGGTGATCAAATGCTAAAATTTACAGAAATGTCTCTTTGTCACCTTTAGATATCAAGGTAGTAATTAATGCCAGTTCTCAAAATTAGGTATTTTCAAAACCAAAAATATGATTATGAATGAGAGGTTCAAACTATTTAAAAAAAATCTTTGAAATGCAAATGGTAAAACTGTCAACTCCTGGTTCTTATTGTTTTTCATGTTTCACAGTTTTATCATAATTACATTTCTTCAAACTTTGTTTTGTCAAGTAATATTTTATAATTATATTTACACAATTTGTGTAAATGGTTATATCTTAAAATTCCATCTTTACTGGCACATTGGATGAGTGTTGCCTAGTGATGGTTTGTGGTTCATGTCTTACTTTTGCTCCCTCCCCATCTCCCAGTGGTATATGTGTTCCTTACATTGTTAGAAACTGGGTTTCAATAACTTTAGTGGGCAGAGCACAGATAGCCAGTTGTGTTTAACTTTGTGCTTAACTTCAAACAAACAAATAACAAGTGAAACCATTATTGTCAAAAAAAAAAAAGTTTGTAATATGCTGGGTTTGAGGATACATTCTATTAGTTGACAGTCAAAAACCACTTTTCGTTAAAATAGTGGGGGTGGTACTGACTTCTAGTCTGTCGCTTCAAAATTTGCATGCAATTCAAGAAATAACTTATCTACATATAGGTTTTCATGATAAAAGTTTTGAATTATAAAAATATAATTTATATTTGCCATTTTTTACATTATTTCCATAAAATTTACTTTAGTTTTGATTGAAATAGTTGAGAAGTAATTTATACTACGTATTTTTGATTCTTAATGTTTTTAACTTATGCTCTTTACACTGTTATAATCAACAGAGGTCTGTCCTCTCTGAGCTTTATAAGCAACAAAATAATGGATTTTCCTTCTTATTTAGTAATGCTCATTTTTTTGTATTTCTTTGAATATAATTAACACCTTCAAGAAAATATCATTTTATATTTAATCTGAATTCAAAATAGGTAAATAACTTTTCTCAGTACAAAAATAAAAACTTCAGCCCTCTTCTCAGTTAGGCTTACATACTTACCATGTTATGTCATAGGTAATAATAGGTTTTAATTAATCACTTGATTAATTTGTAAATGGATAATAGAATGATCAAAGTGATAAAATACAGTTGTGTCATTAGATTTAACTGTTTTAGTTAATGAGATGCTAAGAATTATTTTTTAAGAAACCATATGATTTCCATATTTTTTATCATTAGGGTGAAAACTTTTCATGTGTTTATTAAATAATAGTATTCCACTTCTCAATTTTTAGGATTAGTTTTAGTGGTATAAACGTTGCTGTCAAATCTGAATCAGTTACTTTATTCCACTGAACATAACACATTAGTTGTATATTATCAAAATTTTTAATGTGTTCCTTTGTTTGGGAATATAAAGAAACTGAAATTATATGTTCAAAGTAAACATTAAGAACCAGGGCAGGATGGTTTCCGTCAGTATCTCATGGAAAAAATATAGCTGCTTCTCTTGTAGAAATATTTAAAGAACTGAAAAATAAACTTCTCATCCTGGTCAAAATGTGAAATTGTAAACAAAGAATTGAGTCTTTTTTTCACCCATAGATATTTAATATATGTACCCCCATTTTTTTTATTTTTTTTTGCTATCTCAGCCCTTGCCCCCTAGTGGCACAGTGATATATCTGTGGATTATATGTGCTAGAAACCAGGTTTCAATACCCGTGGTTGGCAGAGCACAGATAGTCCTTTGTGTAGCTTTGTGCATAATAACTAACTTTCAGCCCTCCATTATTTATGAAACAATTGTAAACATGGCCATATTTATACTTATTTGATGTAAATTGTTAACAGCTGAAAGCAAAAAAATTATATTAAAAAAACAAATTCAGACAGAAGCATAAAAATCACTTAAAAATAAACATTTTGATTTCCTATGTATTTAACATACTCTGTGTCTAAGCCTTTTTAACTGTTTATTTAATAATCATTTTGTTGTTCACAGTTAAAATTTGGTTTTTCAAAGTCTCAACATTACACTTCATGTCACATTTAGTGGGATTTTTTTGTTTACAATCCACTTTTGATTACCTTTCCACTTCATTTTTATGGTTCTACCATCACACTTTCGTGATATTTTTATTTCTCAAGAATAAATTCACCATAAATTTCTACCCCTTCAGTAAATGACATGATTTCTATTGGCAGTGTTTGGTTTTCATTTTAAATTTTCATTGCTGTAGTCAGTGGACATCTATGAAATGAATTTCATGTATATCTGCCAGTAACTTCGCAAAGCAATCATTTACAAAAATATTTCTACCATTTTCTCTAAATTATCCACACTTTTATAAGTAATCTATTAAAAGCATTATGTTATACTGATGACTGTACATTTCAAATGTTTCCATTCCAAAATTTAAAGATTTTTCAAAATTTGTAACTTAATTTAATTTTCTTAACACTTTCATCTTTTTTTATGTTATACATAACTAGTATCACGTTATTCATTTTTTGAATTTTTTATTAATTTAAATATTTGAATTTGAGTAACAGCTGCCTTGTCCTTATATTTTGCTCGAACAACCAACAGTGTAAACTTAATTCTAATAGCTGTTTCTCTGAGCTTTATCTGATTGGATATTTAATGATTTTTTTCTTCTTCCAAATACCATTGCATGCATTTAAGGCATTTTCACCCTTAGATGGCAGCCATCATCAACTGATGTTGCTACCCACAATATTCCCACTGTTTAAGGGTTAAGAGAATCCTAGCAAAATTTGTCCAAAAACAGCTAACCACCTTGGTGTCTTTCATGTCTGCTATCTTAACCAGGAGTGTACCTGTAGTGTATATGCTTTCATGTCTTCAGTTGCAGTGTTTACTTATATAAATAACTTTTTTGGTGTGTAGAGCCCATAAGCTGAAATTTCATGGCAGGCCATCTAACTTTTCTTGAGAAATATCTTTATTAGTGCAGTTGTTTTTGCAACTCCATGTAAAAAAAAAAAATATACAAGAAAAAGTGTGTTACATTAGATGAGAGTGTAAACACAATTACATTTTAAAACAATTGTGTTAAAAAGCATGCTCTGTATAAATTTATTAGTTATTTTTACTCTCATGTTCATGTTGATAAGTTTAGGGTTTTACCAAATTGTTACTGTCAAGCTTTTGTTACAATTCCAGTTTTGCTGTAATATTTGGACACCAAAAACAAAGTCATAAGAAGTTCTTACCAAAGTGATAAAATTGTTCATTATTATACATAGAACAAATTGACTCTTAATGTATTTAGGTCAGATTTTAACCAATATGTTTAATTTGATTATATTTTAGTGTTTCAATGCATATATAAATGAAAATTGATTTTGCTGGACTAATTTAGGAATTTTTTATTGAGGCTATATTAGTAGAAACTGAGTTTTGAATGAATGTATGCCCCAATAAACATCTTAAGTGAAACAATTATGTTTTCCTTATTACATGATAGAGAAACTTTTCTATCTGTAATTAACTGATTAGAGAATAGTGTTTAAAATTTGAACAGTGTTGATCCTGTTTTCTAAAATTTGAGCTAATTTTATCATAGAATCTTAAAGCTTGAGTTAGGAAATTGTAGGATCAGAGGAAATCTGTAACATTCTCTTTTAATGAATGAAATTTGATAGGGAACTCAAAAGAAATTCAAAGATTTTAAAATATTTTTCACTGATCAATTAACTTTTACTTTTTGGGTTACTACTTTTTGGGTTACAGGTCAATAATCTGTCTTTAAGCTATTATTCTAAATTTTCATTCCAGGTTTTGCATGTTTCACTTTTTCAACATGTATATTTTTTTGTTTTGTTTCTTAACGGAAACTATTTGGGTCTTAAAATAGATAAATTTTTGTTTTGTGCTCGAAACATATATGGACACGGTGGTTCTCTATCTTTTTTTGATAAACATGAAATCATTTTTATATTTTTATTTAGTAATTAATGTGATGCTGGCTTGTAATTTCTAAATATGAATTTGTATTTATAATAATTGAATATTGTATATTTTATATTTCAATGTAATCAAAATTATTGATCTTGTAAAGGCCAAAGGTCATAATTTAACAACACTGTTCTGTCAAAAATGTTGCACTTGCTACCTTGATTCAGCAATGTATGTAATTAATATAGTGGCTTGTAAGATAAGTGATTGACAGAATATTTAAAAGCAATGAATTATAGAAATTAAGCAGATAAAAACTTAAATGTAAATTTTTATAAAAACACTATTATCTATATAGTTTGTTTACAGTTGTGTGCTATATAAATGTAGTGACTTTTGTTGTTGATAATTGTAATGCAATAAATTAATGTTATTAAAGGTGGGTTAAAAACAACAGACACTTGTATTGTGTTGGAAATAATGTTAGCTGGAACATCTTTCGTAAATGATCGTCCTTTGTAGGGAAATTTCACATAATCAGTTTTGAAATTATTACTCTTAGTAATTTTTGAAATTTACTCAAGACAATTTCACTGATAATGTTAATTTACAAGTAATATTGCTCTAATTCTTTCATGAATACAATAAATAGTATTATTAATATAGCCAGTATACTTAAACTAATGACACGCACACACATTATGTTTTTGAAAAACGTACATCAATTACATATTTTCACTTAAGCTAAAACCTATGATAAAAATTAAAAAAAACAACAACAAAGACCTTCAGTAATTTTGTCAAAAAAAACAATTTTTAAATGCAGAATTTAATGGGTATTTTGATGAATCAGGAAATAACAGTAAGAATGTTGTAGGAGAAACTTGTGTATTTGGAAAGACCATGTCAAAATGCTTCACATGAAAGAACATAAAATTATGACTGCAAATGTTTTTATGAAAAACATCACAATATTTAGTATTACATTATGCAGGTTCCACTTAGTCCTGAAATGTAATCATAAACAAAATGCTTGCCTATTAAAAAAAAAAAAATCAAGTATATAATTTTTCATTTCATGTTACCTTAGAAAACCAACTTTGTAACTCAGTGTTTTCCAAAGTGTGGGGCATGCTTCCTTAAGGGGCACATGTATCTAGTGGAGAGTACAAGCAATTGGGGTAGAGTCCAGTAGTGCAATAAAGGAAAACTGAACACTAATATGTTTATTATTAATACAAATAACAAGTAATTACAACAACGCAGCATTTTAATGGTAATCGAGTATTATACCTAGTCATTTAAATTGCTCTTTCACTCATTTAAAAAAAAAAAAGAGGAGGGGATGCATGCAGGAAAACGTGTGTTAAAAAGGAGGATAGCGGATGACAAACGATTAGGATAACACCTGTTGTAACTGATGTTTCAAAACTAAGTTGGTTTTGATTGAGCATGGGTTAAGGTTTCATGGTTATTTTTAAGAATAAAAAATTGAAATTGTTCAAGAGCCAAGATCACATCTCCTGAGACTGGTGAGATTTGATGTAGCTATACATAGCTTGTAGTGTTGTGATATTCTAGATGGCTGCATGGATAAATATTTACAAGAAAGGATTATATATTTTATGGTATAAAAAAACACCATGTTGTACCATGCATTATATTTGGCACTGGTTTAAGGTAATGTTGTTGGTGAGCCCAAGACCCTGATGTGAATCCAATCAAGTTGATCTTGATTGTTTCAGAAATTAAAGAAGAGACCCAAACCTCTCAAAACAATTATATCCTTACATTAGATGTTTATTCATTCTACACTAGCAGTTGATGGAAAGTATTAGCAACAAAGTCAAGGGAGTGATTGAAAATGGACTCCAGTGGTAAAACATAGGCCCTCTTTTTCAAATCAGTGCATGTTACAATATTTCTGGTAATATAGTGTGTACTTGTGTAAACATTATTTAGATAGTTCACTTTTTCTGCTGTGGTTATAGAAATTTGATATTTATAATTACATTAATGTTTTAGTTGATCTACATATAAATGAAATGTTTATTGGTAATTAGTATATTGTATTGCATTATAACTGATAATAATTTCAATCAAATCTTTCTTTACTTTGGTCCTCTATCAGATTCCAAGTAGGATTGTGTACTAGCAATTAAACTGCACACTTTCTGATTTTTTGTATGCTGTTTCCTATATCACTCTCACACAAATACACTCCATACTTTGGGCACATTATAAAACTATTGATAAAATTCCATATTGGATTTTAGTAGCCAAAGATATGGTAGCATGTGTTGTTGACTACCTAGTCTACCAGTTCAAAATTAGGGATGTTTAATGGAAATAAGCCTTATGCAGCTATCACTAGATAGCAGGTTTGTTCAGGTCAGCTGGGTTGTTTTACAACACAAAGGTATATTTATATCAGTAAGTTAAGAGAAATCATCTGATGTTCAGTGACTTGTTTGATATTGTGTTGCATTAAGACTGATAATTTTAATAACATTTTTATTTATTTTTCCCTACAAAACTTAGATATTTTTTTTTTTTAAGTGAAAAGAGACTTCAGGACCAAGACTTGAACTTGGGATCTTTTTCTGACAAGGCTAGTCTGTAACTACCAAGCTCACCAATGACTACGTTTCTTAATTGAAGTCTCGGTCCTGTAGTCCCTTTCCAGTTACGGACTTATTTGCTTAAAAAATATCTAATATTAATTGTTCTGTAGTAGTTTATAGTTAGAACAGTGTATTGCACATCTCTGCTAGTGAGACGTTTCACTTGATTCCAGAGTAATCATTTTGGCTGGGCTTGTGGTCATGAAACTCCAGTTTCAAGTGTTAACTAAATCAACTATTAATCTTTAACTACACTAACTTATCATAATATATATTACCAAGTTCTATCCTACAATTATAATAATAATAATAAAAGATAGTATTATACCATTGGGAGTAAGGTAGACTGAACTGGCTGATCAGAGGTAAAAGAACGCATGATAAACAGTGCTAAAAAGTGACACAAGGGCACCAGAGTAAGAAAATATCTTAAAGTGATATTGCAGAGATTAAGCATAATTTTTCTAGACTTAATAAATATACTTAATTTACCCCAAGAAAAATTTTCTACCACTGGTAGGCTGTATATACTAGTTTAACACGTTTATTAAGAGACCCATAATTAATCTCATAATACAGTCCATTTATAGATTGCTAACTTGCAATTCTTAAACTGCAGGCCACCATGTGTTTATTCTACTACCACAGTGGAGAGTGGTAACACACAAGACTCCCTCTGTAACACCACATTTGGATGTTTTTCAACTTCCTGACCTGTCCACACACATGCAGTCCACTGATCAACATTGGATGATTGTATTGTAGATCTGCAGCATGCCTGTTCTTCAGAGAAAGATCTGGCATGGCCATATGATTAGAGTGTTTGACTTGTAATCTGAGGGTCGTGGGTTTGAATCTACATAATACCAAACATGCTCACCCTTTCAGCTGTGGGGGCATTATAATGTAACAATCAATCCTACTATTTGTGGGTAAAAGATTAGCCCAAGAGTTAGCAGTGGATGGTGATAACTACCTGCTTTCCTTCTTGTCTTACACTTTTAAGGATGTCTAGTACAGATAGCCCTCATGTAGCTTTGCATGAAATTCAAAAACAAACAAATCTACAGAAAAAGTATCCTGACTTTATCTGTGACAAATTTGTTACTAAGATTATGATAACCTAAGAGACAAATAACATTTATTATGTGAGTTAAAACTAATGAAAACTTTCTTATTGTGAATAGTAATATGCTAAGTGTGAGTTAAATGGCACATATGTAAGATCAAGTTTATCACCCAAGTAATGTCCTTATTTGGAGTGCCAGGTGTTACTTTAAGGTCATGTCAGGTACTGGTTATACTAATATCCAAAACATAATCTTCTATCTGAGCATTATGTTCAGTAAATACCATTTATTTCTATGTCAATTACTGATGAAACTCATAATCTTTCTGGCTGCAAAGAAGCTATTGCATCTCCACAGGTTTGTGACCAAACTTGGCCTTCATTAGTCTGTTGCAGCCACGGTGTGGTTGTTACTGACCCCTTTGCCATCTTTTTCATATCAACCTACATTAGGTATGTTTCCACCAATTCTGCAGTACTTTAGGGTAAGGATGATTCCTTATGCAGGTAAGAGCTCTGGTCCTTATGTTGTAAGCATTTGATGTAAAGTTTCTACTGCTTCTGATATTGATGGGAGAGGTTGATCCTTAGAGCAACTACTCTCAGATCACAACCTTTCTCTCCTCAATACTTATTCATATACTTATTTTCATGCAACTGCCAGTTGTTGACTGCTGTTGAACTTTCTATCAGTTCCCCTTCACTTTTTCTGGAGGTTCTACAGGGCAATGATTAATCTTTCAGTTTTCTTTCTTTTTTGGAAGAAATATAGACAATTAGAGAATTTTTATTCAATTTTGGGTTGAAATATACATCCCTTTGCATGTTTAAAAAAACAACAAAAACCAATTGTTTTCATTAAATACTCCAAAGCTTTGCTACTGGTTTTTTTTTTAAATCTTGTGAAAAATTTTTCATATCATTTGATAGACAGTGCAGAGACATATACATGGAAGAAAGATGAACATCATATGATATTTGCTTTTCAAAGTACAACTTTTTTTTCCCATTAGAATTCTCAAAATTTAACCTGTGCTTTGTTTTGCATATTCAGAGTAGCTTTAATTTTACTTTAGTTCTGAAATAACCAACAAAGAATAAAAGTGCTTCCAGAAGTAAAAAAATGTCACGATTCCCAAACCGAGAATTAAAAGGTTTTGCTTTCAAATCAATTAAGTTTGTTTATATTGTTGATAATAGAAAATTCCTTTTTATACCCTGGAATTGATAAAACAGTTCTTACTATACTCAGTGTTTCAGTCTGCCTGTTTTTCTAACATACATCAGTAACTGGATATTTCACATCTATACTAATAATGTTTTAAGAAATTATATGAAAAATTATTTTCAGTGTAATTAAACTAGAAAGATACACATGATGTACTATTTTTATCAAAACTCTAAAGACTTGCACCTTGCCTTTTTTTTGGAAGCTTTTAATTTTGCTTTACTTTTGAAGAAAAGAAAAATGGTGGACAGCTCTGGAAAACAAGAATTTTCTATCACATTTTCCAAACCTAGATGTTCATAAAAGCACCTATAATAAGTGTTTTTAATTCTGATGATACAATATTATTTTTTAAGCTTTGACAGCAATATAATATTTTTCATTAAAATCCAATTTTTCAGTCTTTCTTTCTCAGACAAACAATTGTAAATTCTATATTAAAATATGCACTTTTAACATGTTATAAAAAGTTATTTTTTCATCAAGGATACATATATTATATCCTTGTAATTTTTGATACCTTCTTTTGTAAAACTGACAAGAATTATGTGATAATGAACTTAGGTCAGGTGTAGCATTGCCTTGGTACAATATCCTACAATTAAGTAACCTCATTTAAAGGTCATTTTATGATGCCATTTTATAACTTAAGGAAGACCAATCATCTAATTTTGTCTTTATTATAAGTGGACATAAAAGTTTTTAATGTTACCTTTACTGTTTTATGCCTTGTAAGACATAACGTTGTGGAAGAAGCACATTAATTTTGGAAAGGCAATTCTAAGATAAAATTATTTTGACTCGGCAACCAACAACTTGATGCATCCTTGACTTTTTTTCAAGCTACTGAGTAAATGCAGTCAAATACATCATATTATTCACAGTATATTGACAATATTAGTTAAATTGAATGTTTTATTCTATTGAAAATACTTGTAATTGATAAGAACTGAGTTAATGATCTGTACAAGAGGTCGTTTTGAGTAGACCCTAAGGTAACCTCTTACCTTAAACCATCACTTTTGTCTTGGAAGATGCATGGGGTTTTTCAAGAAAAAAAAGTGTCTTACAAGGTGTAAAATACAGTACTTTTGTAAGTACTGTTGAATCAGTTTTAAGTGCATTAATCAAGTGAGTAGTGTAATTCTTAAAACTAAACTGAAAACTTAAATACTAACTTACATGGAAAAAGTTACTAATCCTGTTCAGTGTTGATACACAAATTTAAGAATACAACTGTCAAAGATGGCAGTCAATATACTACTGAAGGCATAATAGCTTGAATAATTTTTAACCACAACAGTAAGAGATACATTAGTTAGGGAAGGAGCCAATCATATAAACTTTCCATGAACATATTCTTACAAAACAGTGATAAGCTGGGAATGCAACTGTGTATCATGTCAGCATATACAATAACCAAGGCATATTAAGAATATACATCAAAGATCTAAGTGTACAGTATACTAACAATGACTCATTCTAAACATTTAAGTATTCTGCATGCTTGCTTGTGTCATAATTATCTTGTAGAAGCATAACATTATGTATTTTATAGATGCTTATTATTTAATTTTATAAACATCCGAGTTTTATCTGGATTTTGTATGATAATGATTCATTTTCATCCACTTAGATAACTCCCTTTAAATACTTTACGTTCTTGATAACATTTTCTCTTTCATGTTATTTCTCGTATGCTAAATAAACACAACTGTTTCCATTTAACAAATTTTAACATTTGTGCTGTACTTATTTTTAAAAGCAACTGTTTATTGCAAGTTTAAATCACTTGTTGTGAATCAGTGCTTGTATTATTGAAAAACTGGAACCCTCTAAGTTTTCTCATTGTTTCAATTAATTATTATTGCATCATAATATTTCATAATGTAGAATGTTCTAAGCATCTGCCAGGCTACAAATATGTGTACAAAATGTAGTTTGAGTGATTGTGAGCTTAGCCATGATGAACATCTAGTGGCAATTTCTAAAGTGGAATTATCACAGACACTATTGGTATAACACAGTGTAGAAGTAATAACTTGCTCATCAATTGTATTCTAAAGTAACTGAAGCAGCTTGTGTGGACTTTAATGGGAAAAGAAAGGAAAAATATTTAAGTTCTGATTATAGTTGAGGTAACTCAGAGTTACAGTGGTGATTTTAAGATAATTTTATCACAAGCAGTATTTTAACAACAGAACATGAAGAACAGTTCATCCTAGTAAAGTATGTTCTAAAGTAACTGAAACAGCCTGTGTGGGCTCTGACAAATATTTAAAGATCTAAATATAACTGATAATCAACAGTTGTAAGAAACACTTGTATATACGTAGCTTCTTTTAATATATTATTTTAAAACAAATGGATTGTGTGATGTGTGTGTATTGGTGAAATTTATCATGAGCAAATTAGAGAAGTCTGTTGTAAATCCATGAGGTTTTAAATGTGTACAAGAATACTTTTTTAATTATGCAGATTACTACAACATATCATCATTATCATATTAATGTAGAATGTTGTAAGCCTCTGCCAGGCTATAAATATATGAACAACACAGAGTGAGTTGTATCATTTATTTATGGATATACCTTTCATGAAAGCCACTGATAACAGGGTGCAAATCCCAGTTCTCATACACCTACAAATACATGCCAAAAAACTGTTTTTATTCTACATCTCATACACATTTTAGAATTAAGATCAAAACTAACTTGGGCATTTGTAGCTACATATTATACACTGAAAAATATCCATCACTTGGTTTACATAAACAAGACCCTCAGAAATAGATTATTCTGGTCCCCATGAAAGTAAATCTTTATTTCAATTGTACGTTAAATGGCATCAAAACAATTTGAAATCCTTAAAAGATAAATTGTAATACCCCTACCAGCTGTCCTGAGATACACTGATAAACATCAATTTAGAGATCTATTTAGTGCTGCTGAATAACCTTATCACCCCTAGTCATTACTGTTTTCACATTTATTTTGAATTACATTTTGTATACTATCACTAACATTCAACTATTGCAACAATGTGAGATCTATCAGAGTAATGACAATTTTACTAAGTCTGTTATTAATTTACCTACAATAACAGAACAGATCCTGCCTTTGTGTGTGTGCTACTTGTATGGAAAAATTTTTTGTCAATGTATGATAATCAAAACAGTGTTTTACTCAAATGGAAGGAGATAACACATACATATCTTAAACTTCAGTCAGAAAACATAAGCACAGTCAATTTTAGCCTTTTTTTCCCCTCAAAATGTTGAAAACACTGTTTTAAGCTTCATGACGTACAATACTTTATAATTAGAAGTCTGTGGAGTCGTTGAATATTTGTTTTAATTAAAAAGGAAAAGAACAAGAAAGCTGCCTGGTAATGAGATCTGTAAGTGTTGCAGAAAGAGGTATATTAAGCATTCAAACAGACCAAAATATGACAAAGCAATAGCTGTAAAATAATTACTAAGAATACTGATGAGAAGACCAAGTGGATGTTCCATAGAATATGTAAACAGCATCACGTCTGCATAGGGTACAGAAGTCGCACCACAGTACGATCAGAGTATAAACTACTTGTAGAACAAATGACGGTCACTTGTAAAGTTATGGACAACTTCTAAGCTACTGGGTTAAGTATGTAACATTACAAAATTGAAAATAATAGTTTGAAACAGTGCTTGCACAATCCTCCTTAATGTAAGCCTGACTAGAAATATTCAACTTTAAGTTCCACAGCAGCATATAAATTCCTCTTTAAGTGTCTGAATAGAAATATTAAATCTTAATTTATATAACGTATAAATTAATCTTAAGTGTAAGCCTGATTAGAAATAGTGGACTGTAAGTTACATAGCAGCACATAAATTCCTCATGTATGTTAGCCTAATTAAAAATCTCATGCCTTAAGTTACAATAGCAATGTACATGCTGGTATGAACAGTTAGTTGCATTTAAAATCACACATATCTATATATATAACAGGCTAATGCCCATCTGTCCAGAAAACTTCCCATAGTTTGTCTATTTTAGAGGAAACATGACTATTTTTCAATACATAAGGGGAAGTTCCAAACAAAGTTTCATTACAGTTGGATTATTTATTTAAAAAACAACAAAAACTGTGTGTCCACATTTTTTTTAAAGAAATGATAACAGATTTATATCACACCAGAATAAAAATTAATAAATATACCCTTGCAGAAATAAACATAATAGGACCACATTTTATCACATTTATTTTAAATTGCTTCCTTAATGGATAAACAGTACTTTCCTTTTTAATAATGTACATTAATTTTGTACATGTACTATTATCAATGAAATTAATTTTTTAAATAAAACTACTAAAATTGTCATAAAGTGAGTTTAATGCAGAATTTTAAAGTGAGTCTTCCGAGTGGAAAATCATTGTGATATTTCTAAAGGAAAGTGATTATATGCTGGAGAACTGACACTTATCATATGATTTGTTCTGCGACTGTAGGAATTACAGGACAAGAGTTGGTTGCATATAAATTTGTAGTAACTCAATTTATTTAAGTTGCACTTTTTTAACTTCAGTACAAGTATAAAATGATCAAAAATCAAATGTGCCAACTGCTTAACTGATAACCAAACTAATCACAGAAAGAATCCAACAAGAAAAAATATCAGAATGCAAGTTACAGAAAGAAAAAGATTGGCTTGTTTACAAAAGTTATGAGGCAAGATCCAGTGAGAAGTTAGGAAAATGCCAGAGATACAAAAGTACATCAAATTATTTGCCAAGATGCAGTTAGAAGTAATTTTGTGACAGAAAAGTGTACTGTTCAGCTTGTTAAAATCCTTGCTGAACAGTTGCTCTTAAGGGAAGCATGTTTGCTAGCTTTAGGATATTAAGTATAGTGGTTTGACCATGCATACATTCAAAGGTGAAAATAAAAAGTATGTATGCCATAACACATTCTGGAACAACCACTTAATTAATCCAGTGTTTAAGATATATTTTCTACTTTCATCATACTCTGTACTGGTCTGCATGTTATCGTCTTGTAGAAATTAAATCAGTAATATCTTTATTTTGTCTATAGTTAAATATATCTTAGTGAAACCCAAGAAAAAAAGCTCTGAGATTCTATATACACATTCATGCTTCACTGAAATACTGTTTATCTGGGAAATTCTTTACAACCTAAACACACCTTCTAGAACTTTAAAACAATAACAAACAAAAAACTATGTAGAAGTATCTTCATAGGTATTCTGTATCAAAGTGAATGTAGAATCAGCTTTATATGTTCCCATGCAACTTCAATATACAACTGTATACAGGTGTGGAAAAACAAAATAGAAATGAATGTTTATCATAGCACACCTTAATTTATGTTTTTATATTCAGAAATAATGCTGTAGCAAACATATTTTGAGTAAATGATATATAAATCTATTTAATATTACTAATTACGCAAATTTCAATAAACTGAGAACCTCACAAACTATGAAGACATAAACCACATCTGATTCTCAATTACCATTAGTATATTTTGTTCTCACTGACAGGCTAACATATACTGTTATCAACATATTCAGTAGGTTAACTTTTTACTTATCACAAGTACAACACTGCAGTTTTCACAAAGTAAAACAGACTAATTAAACACAACACGGGCTCACATCAAATAATTTATGAAATCCACACAACAAACTATTATGTTTACTGAAAATCTTATTCTATACATCTATAAAAACACATCCCCAATGTCCACTTTAACATTTTAAAGTAGTCAGGGAGCTAAAATGAAAATCACATAGTACAAATAATATATACTATCCAGTAACTATCTGTTATCAGCAGGTAGACAAATGGCAAAAGTTCACTAAATACCTAACTAGTGGGAGATTAGATAATAGTACAAAAAGATAATTATTTTTCAGATATTATAAGAAAACCACATAAATATAAATATACATATAATCGAGAAACAACCCTGATTTACAGGAAATGTGTTATCCATGTTCACTCACACAATATAGGAAAACTGACTGATTACCAAAATATATGTTGGCCTAGGCACACTTAGCTATAATATTACAAATCGAAACGTATTTCGATATGCTCACATTCTGGTTATGGGGTTGCATGAACATGGGGCTAAATTTTTCTACTAGACCTATTACTATCGCAACTAAAGTACTAAAAAATTAAACCTCATAATGTGCCTTTTTTTTCAGTCCAGGCCTGAAATTACACCCTACATACCTGAATATATCTATGTATGACATGAAATATTTTGACTCTGTTGTATTTTGAAGACAGATATTATTGATCTAGTTCTTACTTCAGTTTTAGTAGTGTGTTTTTTGTATGATGTACTTATATGCATGATTTGAAGAATATGTGGGGTGAATGAAAGCTTTCCTAATGTTGTCTTTAACAAGAATTATGTGGAAACTATAGAAATGCAGAGAAATTGTTTGATAAGTTTTTCTTTAGAACTATAAAGAAAATAATGCTGTGAAATTTGATCTGTTGCATTTTAAAGGTTGTAAGCATTTGGTTTACTGTCCAGAAGATAGCATCTTTCAATTCCATTTGCTGTCTTAAAAAAAACAACAATATTCTAACAGAAAACAAGGTGACAATTTCATTATGAATACAACATTTAAACTAATGTTTAAAAATTTCACCTCAGAGTCTGAAATATTTGGATCTGTGATGTATGTAAAACACACTCACACAGAAATAAAACAAATATTAATGGATTATTTTTTGTATCCTGATATGTCTTACCTCAAGAGGTAAGATCTTTCATCACTATTCTTTATCACAAACTTCAAGTAATGTACTATGGATATTTTTTCTTATAAATCAGTGCAACATGTGACAGAAATTTTTGATATTTTTGCCAAGCATTTTGTTCAAGTTGTATACATACTGTAATTTTCCAAATATAATACATTCACACATATAACTAGACATTTGTAACCATTTGTTGACCAGAATGGTAGTCTACAAAATCACTAAAAGGAAGTTTGCCTTTATGATTGCTACATGGAGAGCAGTGGTTTGGACCCATACTTTGAAAGTTCCAGTAAAAACGATTTTTAGTTTTGAATAACAAATGAAATGTAGCGATAACTAGTTTTGTAGTTCCAAACATTTATAAGTATGCATGTACACAAATTTTTAAAAATTACTAAACTTAGTTTCTTGATCACTTTATTTCCAAAACTGTTTAGACATGGTGAAAATAAATGACATACCATCAAAATGCAATATTTCATGTGAATATATATTAATGTTCATACTGAAAGTAAGAAAAGATGTGTTGGACCAACTGCAAGAAGAAAAAACTTGTAAACTTCATACCATATATCATATGCAGCTTTTTAGCAAAAAAAATCCACATTATATTTTGAAAATTACAGTACTTGATCTGATTTCTGCTTTGTCTCTCTAAGCTCTTTGGCTTCACAAGAAACATTATCTAACAGTTTATGTCCCAGCCTGGTTGCTCTGTGTCAGAAAGGTTACAATGAGTAATAAGTAATCATTACAAGACTCAGATGAAAGATGACTTTCACATGCAAGCTCATAGCTTTTTCACATTTTTCTTTCATGAAGGTTTTTATTAACGTTACAACTTTAACTCTGTACTATTGTTTTCTAACTTTGCTCTCCCTTTTCTAAATGGTAGATTTTTTTAATGCTTAAAACTGTGGTTGAAACTGTTAAGTTTAACTGTTTTTTGACTTAAACTGACTGTTGCTAAAACAGTCTTTCTGTACATATTCACTTTGGTATGTGATCACTGTATCAATTTAGTTACAGACATAATGAGTATGTATTTTATTAAACTGAACTTTATTAGTTTATTCAAGAAGCTAAAAATGTTGTATGTGCTTTTTGTTATTTTCTTTTTCTATCTTACTAGTACCTACTCATCTCAGTTTCTTCACTTAACTTTAAATTCTCTTATGTAAACCTCACATACGCTTATCATGAATTCGGCTAACTGTCCTAGTCATAATGATGGGAGGTATGAAACATTTGAAACAAAAATGCTTTTTGTTCCTGGGAACAGTTATTACATTCCAAATTAGAAGTGGCATTAATTACAAAATCAGAAACTGTGAAAAACAGTTATACTGTGTTATTTGTTGATGTGAGTAAAAAACATAAAAGTAAATAAAAAACATAAAATAAATAAACAGGCTCAGTGATAAGCTTTTGGGTTTATTTCATTTTTTGTAGTAGTAATGTGAGTTCCATTGCAAGTTATTTATACAAATGATTTAAAAATGTAATTATACAATTTCATTTTAAGATTATGTGTTAAATCAGAATTCAGTGGGAAGAAGACATCTGTGTTGTTTAAAGAGCTGGAAGATAGTAATGTTTCATGTGATGCAAAGTTGATCTAAACACTTTAGAATATGCAATTCCTTAAAAAAAAAAAGGATTTCAGTTTTGTGTGATATATAACCAATAGTTTACACAATAAAATTCAATATTCAATGTGAGCATTGTCACTAAGAAACCACAAAATACAAGAAAAATACCTTTTCCTTAATATGTATATAAAATGTGAAAGAACACAATTTTAGAAGTCTGGCCACCAAATCAAAGTAACCACCATGCTTCTAACTGAGACAATGTGATACTCAGTACAAGATTTGAAAATTCATTTGCCAATATCATGAACTCTCTCTTCTACTGCTTACACAACATAAACTAAAAACAAAGAAAATACAACCTTGAGAAACGAAGTGGTAAAGAACACATTCTACCAACAATGTTTTAAAAGACATTCAGAACTTTAACCAGAAATATACATTTTAGAACATGAGAAAATTCTACACACAGTTGAAGAATGTTACATTCAGGTTAATTGCATACAAGGTTAAAATCTTCAAAACAGAAATTATTTAGTTAAACAAATGTTATATTACTTAATTTTGATGTACTCCTTACAAGCATTGATATGTAAGTAGTGTGGAGTATTAAAAAACAAAAGTAATAGAAAAAGCGTGTTGTGTTTGATGTTTGCTTTTGTTCAGGAAAATTTACAAGAATTACTAGTAACTTAAAGTAGTATTTCAGAGTGAAGTAGTTTTGTACAAGATTTTTTATACAGTCATCACATTTTGTGCTACTCATTGTATAAAAGTGTGCAAAACCTGTGCTTCAAAAGTGCCTTTACTTTCTGCAACAAAGTTCTTGTACCTTTCTATGTATTTTTCATCAGCATGCTCTCCCTAAACCAAAAATAACTATGTGGCAGAAATTAGATAAAAAACTGGAGTTTATCCAATTTTGGTAAAACTTGTATAGAATGTAACATACAATGAGATATGACAATTACAATTTACAGTTTCCACTGACCAACTTATGACTGGCCACATAATGAGCAAAAACTCCACAGTCAATGACAGTACTTGTATAACTGATAGGAGTCCAGGTGAACCTTCTTCTTTGTCAGTTATCAGATATATTTTTTCAGGCCAGAGAAAGACAAATCTTCAGAGGATAACTCCACTGACTGTGGCTTGAACTTTTCTACTCTTCATCATGCCATCATCAGTCAACATTTATTCCCTCAATTACCTGTACATGTACATCTGATGTGCAACCTGTGCTGCTGCTGTGGTTGTAACCATGATGGACTTTGTTGAGGTATATCCATATATCAAGCCCAAAGATAATGTGAAAGCATCCACAAGTAGGCTTGGTGCTGACAAGGATAACAGTGATAATGGAAATAGTAACCTTTTGCCACATCAGACAACCTCAAACATATAATGAAGAGAAGTAATTTGACTCAACAACTGTAAAAGAGAGAACCAATACGACTGTCATTGTTAAGGTGGTGCAGTCACTCTGAATGATCCATGGCTTTTCTACTGCTTGTAGCTGAAGTTCATTATCATCATATGGATTTCATGATTCAATATAGCAAGCAGATTCGGGACTATTCAACCGTGTATCCATCAAAATAACTAAAGAAAGTCTCTGTTAAATAAAACTTACTTATTATCAGATACACAGGGTAAATCTTTAGTTACAACATTTCACCAGGTTAACCACATACATGTATTACATAATAAACAAGTGTTAAGATGTAATTCTTGTTCCTTGCCCTGTCACACAAACACTACTTCACCTCTGGTTGAGGGACAGACCCGATGTTAAGCTCTTCATTATTAATACTAGTAATTACTGCAACTACCATGGAATTAACCTTGTATATGATACACTACATCCTAAAATAAGCTGAAAATATACTAATACTAATTAGTATTCTGTACAAATGCACATATATTAATGCAAACTGATAAGTTGCATATTACATCTGATGTTTACTTCATATTTCTGTTATAGTTATTTATGTTTGTAAAAAGGTATGGAAAACTGTCTGTGTATTTCTAAATGCTCTTACTTACCTAAATCAATTTTTTGATGATACTGTAGTTTAAAAAATGTAGTACATTAATGTAATGGAAAATATATGAAAATTTATACACAAAATAAGTTAGCTCTCTCCCTCTCTCTCTCTCTCTCTCTCTATATATATATATATATATAGCAAATTCATACAAATATATTTGATAAATGTAGCATTTAATAGTATTCCATGTGCCACACACTAACCAACTAAAATCTTAAAAATATGTTTGAGTTCTAAGTAAACGAATTTTTTAATTTTTCCAAGAGACATTTTTGAGGCAAGTAAAAATAATTGTTACATATTCTGTTAAGTTATAGCTCACACACACACACACACACACACACACACACACACACACAAAGAATAATCTTTTCTTGAAGAAAGTTACACGACTGACTAGTAGGGGGCTTTCTGAAAATTAAGTTGGTTCAAATCATCTTACTTTGATTTTTTTTGTAGAATTCCATTTTCTTCAGCTACTATTTGGTTGATGGGTTTTGACTCTTCAATACAGCCTTCACTAGAATTATAATTTCTGCAGAGAAACATGGGATTAATAGGGTGGGGTCGAAGAAAGAAGGTCCACACTGTCCATCCTACAAGTCCAATGATACCTAGTATCCAGAAGTACACAACGTAAGTTGGGAGAGGCTTAGTGATGGTATCCCAATCAAATTTGGCAATTACCAAAAACTCTGTGATGACAATGGCTAGCATGACCCAGGACTGCCGTCCAAATTTTTTACAGTTCCTGCAATACAGACATATCAGTTTCTATAATTACTTTGACTATTAAGGCTATTCTGTATTAAAAGAAAACAATGGTTTTAGTATATTCTATATAACAATTAAGATAGTATAAAAATAAACTACAATGAAATGTATGAATATAAAATACTTTAAGTTTCTTTGACATTGCCACAAATCATTAGGTTTATGGTAGAATATTCTAATTAACTTTCTATTCAGCTACAACAGTTTGTGATGTTTTAAGTATAGTCTTGATTTAAAAGTTATTTGCAAGCTGAATAATATAACAAAATAGGTGTAGTGGAAAAATTCAAAAGTGTACTTATTTTAAACTCTCATAACTGTATACAGTTACGACAGAAAGTGTTCGTACCCCTGTGTCATGAGTAGTTTTTTCCTCATAACTTGAAAAGTATCATGATTAGGATAATGAAAGTAGAGTATATTATAAATATTATACCAACACACATCTACATAATTTTTTTATGTAAATTGAACGAGAAATAAACTGTTTATAAACATATGACCAAACATAGGAGGGGCAGAAAGTGTTCGTGCATCTACTTTAATGGTCAGTTGTGTAGCCTTTCAGGTGAATTACTTGGCACAATCTCTCCTCATAGCCCTCCATGATCGTTTGACAGTACTCGACTGGTATTTTCTTCCATTCTTCTTTACAGAAGGCCTTCAACTCTTGCAAGATTTCGGATGACCCTGATGAATCCTGGTCTTCAACTCATGCCAAACGTTTTCAATTGGGTTGAGATTGGGTGACTACGATGGCCACTCCAGAATGGTTATATGGTTCCTTTGCAACCAGGATTGCGCATATTTCGATGTGTGCTTAGGGTCATTGTCATGCTGGAAGATCAAACAACGCCAAAGCCGCAAGTTCTGAGCATCATTCTTGATACAAGTGCCTAATATATCAACGTACTCTTTGTTTTTCATGATTCTGTTGACGCGGTGAAGGCTGCCTACACCAGAAGAGCTGAAGGAACCCCATAGCATGATTGAGCCATTTCCGTGTTTAACTGTAGGGACAGTGTTCTTTGGAAGATTTTGTTCCCCCTTCTTACGGAAAATATTGCGAACATCATTGTGGCCGAAAAGCTCGATTTTAGTCTCATCTGACCAAAGAATACTCTTCCAGTAGGTAAAGGGTTT
Organism: Tachypleus tridentatus; assembly: GCF_004210375.1. Lineage (NCBI taxonomy): Eukaryota > Metazoa > Arthropoda > Merostomata > Xiphosura > Limulidae > Tachypleus > Tachypleus tridentatus. The sequence continues at coordinate 64,170,674 of NC_134833.1, read as the reverse complement.
ATCTACATGTTTTCTTGCATACCTCAATCGTGCTTCTAAATGAACAGGCTTTAAATATGGAGTTCTACGAGGACGGCATGCTTTGAACCCATAAGAGCGTAACATGTTCGTAACTGTAGAGGTGCTTACTTCAACCCAGTTTTCTTTACCAGTTTCTGTTTGTCATTCCGAGTTAAATGAGGTTTCCTACTAGTGTCTCTGAGAACTTTCCTCTTGGTTCTCTCTGGAATTTTGGTGGGGCGTCCGGAGCGAAGGAGGTTAGCAGTTGATCGTGTAAGCTTAAACTTGGCAATTATGCTTTGAACAGTAGATTTTGGTACATTAATTTGTGTAGCAATACCGGAAAGAGACACACGAGACTTGTATTTTACAATAATTCGGTTTTTTAAATCACTGGACAGTTGTTTCCTGTTTGCCATGATTACCAAGCAGATAATGACGGAGACGGCGCTAAATTGACAGAAGTACATTTTTTGTTGGCTAGATTCCAATAATTATGAACCCGTGTCTAGTTCTGGAATGGTATAATGTAGTTTATTTGCCAAACTAAACAAAATTTTTTCAGGAATATCAGCTTTGTCACATGTTGTGAACTGTATGAACACTTTCTGCTCCTCCTATTTTTGGTTATTTGTCGTTTAATTTGAATAAAAATTTATGTAAATATGTGTTAGTATAATAATTACAATATACCATACATCTATAAGCCTAATCGCGATACTCTTTAAGTTATGAGCAAAAAACTACTCGGGACGCAGGGGTACAAAAGTCAGTGGTAATGAGTGTTGAGAAATTATAATCATATATTAGAGATAAGTCAATGGTAACAAGCAATGAGAAGTTCTGAATCCCAAGAAGAAATATAGTTTGAGCTAACACAACAGAAACTGTCATACTCAAGCCACTTACGGATCATCCAGGTATTGGAATGTCTCTCGAATGGCAACAGCTCCTGCCAGTACTATGAGAATTAAACGCAGTAGATTCAATACATGAGGTGGCTCGAGCCAAAGTACAAATTTCAAGTAAAAAGTATTCAATTCAGTTACTAGAAACTGAAAAAAAAAGGAAAAAATCGTTAGTAAAATCAAGACCTACATTGTTTAAAAGCAATGGATATTTCAAAAATTATTACAGTTGTTTTATTTATCATATAGAACCTCATAAAAATTTGCTTTCTGCTAACTTGTATATAATTATTGTGGACTGTTTGGATGCATTAAACATCTGAAATTGTTTAGATTTCAGCCAATTGAACTGGACTTTTTTATTTTTAATGTTGTGCAAAGTTACACAAGAGCTATCTGTCTCTAATTTAGTAGTGAAAGACATGAGAAGGAAACTATCATCACCACCCACTGCCAACTCTTAGGCCACTATTTTACCAAGTAACAGGATTGACCACCATATTGTAATGTCCTTAGAGCTGAGAGGGCTATTATGTTTGATGGGACAGGGATTTGAACTTGCAACCTTCAGATTGCAACAACTTGACCATGCTGTCCAAAGAAAGACTCAATTTTATAATAATATAGCTGCATATATTAATGAAAACATACATGCTACAAAGTTTCAACAATACACCAATATTTCATGTACAAAGATTTTTACTTTATCAAGAGAAGTTTATGTTTATAACAAGAAACTAAATATTTTCTTGTCATGTTAGTGCTCAAATAACTTGAAGGAAAAGATAATTTTATAATACTTATTTCTTAATCATTCTTTAACATTTCCATAGCACAGTATTTACAGACTTACAATAAAAATTATGCCTAAAACAGAAAGCCAACGACTGAGAGTAATAGTCGGTTTCCAGTCAAAATCAATCCAGCTATGTGGTCCAAACTGGGCTGCAATACGCCTCAGTTTTCCAGTATATGTAGGAATGTTCCACAAACCTCGCCAGTGATAAGGCTTCATGGATAAGTACTGAAGAGTCTTCATTCCAAAATATATACCCAATCCATTACAAATCAGTGCATCCAAGATCCACTAGAAGAGAAAAAGTCAGTAAACTATGTGGAAATGTTCAAAGTGTCTGTAGTTTCAAAGAACAGACTTCTAAAACTTAAACATTTCAGTTTTGCCACACTGCTAATTTTAAGAAAACTTGATACTTTAACATTAACTAATAACAAGGAACAATATCTTTAAACTTTTGTAATATGATGCCTTTCTTTACTTCTTAACCTTCTCTCCATAGAGATCTTTTTCTGTCGATGTCATGAGTTTTTTGCGAGTTACATTCAAATTTAATTAAACTACTTTATTATCATAGTATAGAAATAAATATAACAAAAACTTAGCTAATAACCTATATTTTAACTGTGTTTAAGAGTTAAGATCTTATTGTTTAAGGCAATATAAAAACATATCTAGAATTTTTCTTGTGTGAGAATTGACATTTTCTCTCAAGATTTTCCCTCCAAGAAGTACAAAATTTTCACATAAATTCCTTATTATAATTTTGTCATCACTAGTTAAAACAAGTTTTCATAGCCTTCAATCTTATTTGTTCAAAGAGCCATAAAACAGACAACCAGATCCCTCTGTGCTACATCCACCTGTCATCTCCTCTTATTCAAAAAATACCAACAGTTCTCTATGATGCAATAGGTCATGGTTCAAAGGCCATGTCATCACATTTGTTTACTTGCATTCAAAAGCTTACTGAACGACTATTTTACAAATTTATGTCAACAACTTTGGGATCAAATTGTAGATTATAATTCAAGCTTTAATATTATATATGATTTAATTTCTTTATTTAAAGTAAATGTTAAAAGAAGACACCTAAATATAAAGTTTAATGAATCATGTGGTATGTTGAATGCAGCACATTTTAAAATCATGTTTGTAATTTCAAACTACTAAGTGCAGTTTCTACACATTTGGAACTCAAATTACTAATATTATAAAGCTAGAATACAAAGTAAGAACCTCACATCTTTTTATTTTGCTGAGATATGGCTTATGCACTGAATCAAACACAATGGTTCCATTCACCTCTTTCCATTTTTGAAAATGGTCCCTTATATGCATTGCATTTAACTTCAATATATGACATAGTAACCAATCAAGAGCTTAGAATGTCTCCAGTGTTTTCTCAGTCATTTTAATCTGTGAAAAGGCTACCATATTCTTTCAATCCAAGATTTCAAGGAGATAGGTTGTGTCTCAAAGTTTCATATTTTTTAAAAATCTAAATACATCTTAGTTACTAAGCTTAATAAAGTATAATGGAATTCTAAAATATCAGTGTAGTTATTTTTGATTTTTTGCTATGCAACTGTATATATAAAACCTAAAAAAAATTTTGTTTGATTGTTTGTTTTTGAATATTGTGCAAAGCTCCACAAGGGCTATCTGCACTAGCCATTCCTAATTTAGCAATGTAAGACTAGAGGGAAGGAAGCTAGTCATCACCACCCACTGCCAGCTCTTGGGCTACTCTTTTACTAATGAATAGTGGGATTGACCATAACAATATAATGCCCCATGGCTGAAAGGACGAGCATGTTTGGTGCAACGGGGATTCAAACCAGTGACCCCTCAGATTATGAGTCGAACGCCTTAAGCCACCTGGGCCAAGCTTGTTTGATATCCTCCATGTGTAAAATTTTAAAAGGCTTAGCAACATATGTCCATCAGCAACCGAGTGCAAAGGTTGTAGCAAAAAGAGAATTGTTTGCTTTACTTCTCGATTTATTGTTCTGTATTTTAAGAAAAATAAGATTAAGAATTTATTTATAAATAGTAATAATATATTTTTGTATAATAAATGAACTTTGACTGTATATTACAAAATACTAGTCCACTAAAACAGCTAAGTCTAAAGGTCAGTTTTATGTTATTGAAAACGTAACATGAGTGCATGTGCACTGCACCAATACAAGTTATGTAATGTTTGCTAGGCATGACTGGAAGGTCAATATAATAAAAAATATACAGATATATAGAATTATGAGACTTAAGCTACTTTGACTAAACATTTGTTTTTTGTCTTATAATATGTAGTCATTTTAGCACGAAAAAAGCATAATTTTTATTTCCTAATTTTTTTATGATGGTTATGATGTTGTTTAAGTGACAGACACCACACAGAGTAAAGAAAATAACAAAATATAAAGTCTTACTGAAAACAACCATTTGAAATGTATTTAAAAGGTTTCAGAGGTTATGCAAATAATGTTTGAGGTTTTTGGCACGAAGAATAGTTTTTTAATCGTAACATGAAATCACTTTGCACTTAAGACTAGTAACGAAACAGACTATTTTCACAAACATCTTTAATAAATCTGTATCTTTAATAAAAATATTTTATTAAAATTGTAACTTTTTGTATACAAAATACTTGCAATCTTTACTAAAAGTCTAACAAATTTTGTGAAAATACACATACTGTATCAAAAGTTATGGTGTAAATACTTAATGTGTGCTCATGTGCAGATGAACTCATGTATACCATACTGAACCTGTAGTAAAAGGGTTAATGCTATTTTTTTTTTTTTATAACCAACAGAAGTCAAGCTTTTACCTTGTTCAGCAACAAATTGTTTATTTATACAATTACAAACCATTCAAAAACTCTATGCTGCATATTACGTACATGATCCCACCAGCATTCACTAAAGTTTGGCAGCTGGTGCTCTAGTGTGTACTCCAAGACCTCAAACATGATGCTGATTACAGAACAGAGCCACCAGTCTCGTAACATCAAAGTCTGAAATGCAAGGAAAAATTGGTGATAAGATAGTTTAAAAATGGCATCTTTATTCATTAATAATACTAATAACTTAGATCACAGTCTAAGTACATATAGTATTGGATCATAGTTGTACTGAGTCTAACTCAGGTGTGTAATATTCTGTTATAGTAGGCTGAAATATCAGTTAAAGATCTATCAAAACAACACAGTAATTTAGTAAAAACAATAAAAACTATTACTACTATGCCACTAATTGGGAGGTTTTACACAAATGATACTTGAAACCATCAGTATTTGGGGAAACTCCATAAGTACAGAATTGAGAAAAAATAAGACAATTGTACATTTCACAAATACATCACCTATTCATGACCACAGTTTCACTAGTAAAGGTTTCATCAGGTGCCTTTACTGGTAAAACCATGGTCACGAATAAACGATTTATTTGAGAAACATACAATTGTCTTGTTTTTCCTCAATTCTGTAGAATTTATTTAACACCACAAATTCACACACACACTTTAATTACCCCTAATAACATTATTTTGCTTCAATAAACTAAAAGGTGATTTAAATGTAATAACCATCATATGAAGCATGTATTATTATTTAACTTACCTTGACCCACCAGCCAATGAAATGTGTTGGTACAAATATATCCAGTTTATCCTGACAAACCAGAAACAAAGAAGGTTAAACATTAACTTGTATGCTATTTCTTGCATTAGAACTAATGGCATGGTTATATTTTGCCTTGTAATTGTCTCAAAGTAAATATGTATGGAAGTAAAACAAAATTAATAAGATATATTTCTTGTATGGTGTATAACCTTAATTACTACAAACCTTTAGCTTAGAAAATAAACAACGACAGAAAACAGCTAACACCTGTTGTTGCACACAGTACAGCCTTCAAATTATTATACATAAAACTTCTACCCATCTCCACATTACCTGTTCTCTACATTGAAGAGTCAGTGTTGAGTAGGAAATGATTAGCTTCCATTTCAGACAATAAAGCATTAAGTATTTCAAGATATATCATCAAATGGAAGTAACTTTACAGACATCAAGTGTTAGAAATAGCTCAAAGTTCATCAATAATTTTTATCCTCATTTAAGTAATACAAAAGGTTTTGGTACATTGTATTAAAACGTTTTTTAATATAAAAATCATGTTTCAATGACATTTTATATTAAGTCACTTTTTTCCTTTACTTGGTATATAGTAGGTAGTGTGAAGCTACCAAAAACAGACCACTTTTAGGAATGGTATTAACATCCCTTTCTGATGCAAAATATTCATATCCTCAGATTATTAAAATGTGTTTAGGCTGTAGTTTAAAAATTTAAACTTAATGGCAGTGGAAAACAATGAAATATTGGTAAACTTGGGGCACTAGGACCATCCAGGGAGAGACTAGTAAAAAGCACTGCATCTTGTATTAGTGAGAATCTATGAACATTAAATCAGTGGTAAAAGCTCTCCATATGCCCAGATAACAGCACAAAAGTAATCAAGAGCCCTCATCTGTGAAAACAATGCAAGTCAATGTACATATGTTGCTTCCATAATATATTGTTTTCAACTTTTTAAAACCTGAAGCAACTACAGAATACAATTACATATGAAGACACACAAGTCAAGCCACTGTGTACAGTACCTATAGATTTCTGTACAATAAGTCTTTTAAAACACAGTTTGAAAAGTTGTGTTATCATATATGAGATAACTTATGGAAAGCATGATTGGAGGAGAAGTGTGCTTCAGACAATGGCCTCAGGATGGAGACAAATAGAAACTACATTATAAGGCTATTGTTAAGATTCATAGTTGTCAAACAGAGGATGGTTGGACATCAAGACTTGGACTGTAATAATGTGGTGATGGTCCAAAATCATTTTAATATAATGCATCAACTTTTGCATTCTGAAAATCTATAGTACTAGCAATAAAGAAAGTTTATAGATTAGTTGTTTCTTTTAAATAAAATGAGTTACAACTGATTTTTAAAACGAAAATGGATGCAACTCAATAATGTAAATACAACATTGTTCATGAATAACCAGAAACACTAGGCTTAAGTTGTTCATCAAATAACTATCATGAATTACCAGAAACACCAGGTTTAAGCTACTAATGTTGATACAAATAATTCTGAGGAACAGCAAACAACAAAGTCTGAATTTTTGTCTCTACATTTCCTTTCTATAAATTAAATTCTTTATATGCTTTACAAATTGTAATGACATGCACTTTGAATATAACACTGAATCCTAATCACTTCAGTTAAACAGTTACAAAATTGTGATCTCAGAATGATTCATGACACTTGATTTTGAAAGTGATTGAAAAAATATTAAGGTCATCTAAAATCAGTTTGTTCAATGAACAATTTCATTACAGTGAGAGAGAAGAACATACAAGTACTATAAACATCTATATTGAAAACAAAGAAGCAATATTATGTCAAACAAACTTCAATAAACATGTTACACAAACTACATGATCACAGTGTCTGAATTAACACGGGTTTTATTCTCAAGAAATAGCTTTATTTATGTACTTAATTTTCAAATGTAATAAAAAATCCAAATAACTTAACAGATGTTGAAATGACACTTTATTTTTGTTTTTTTGATAACACCTTTCTGGACTAGCAACAAATAAGACAGATTTCGAGCTGACTATTACCATATTGATTAATAGAAAATCTAATGTAAATATACATTATTTTCTACACATACATAGAAGATGAAGTATTCTCAAAAGTATGATAATCAGATCATAAAACAATACATAAACTCACCCAAAAATTGTGCCATGGATCTTCGGGGACATCAGGATCATAAATTAAACAATTTCCACCATAATCTCTCTCTGCTAGAGGTTTTCCTAAATCCTTATCAATGTGTTTTAATAATGTGCGTGCATCATCAGGATGCTAGAAAATAAAAATAACCAATATCAATTTTTTTTAAAACATAGCCTATTTCTGTATTTTTTTTTCTTTCAGAAATCCAATTTTTGTACTTAAAAGTTGGAAGCATGCAATAATCATCTGTAATAATAGAGCATGTCTGTGTGTATGACCATCATAGCTCCAGAAGAAAAGAACCTAGAAACCCAATAGAAACAAATAGGAATCAGACAGACAGACACTTTTATTATAAATGTATAGCCCATCAAAAATGTAAAGGCAAGTACAACCACCCCATGTACGGCCTGTCAAAAATGACGAGGTAAGAACTACTATCCTGTAGTATACCTCCTAGTATATTATTTAGATTAACAATTCCTAATATATATAGAAAAGTCAGTGTTTTAGTAACAATGCATTCCAACAATGACTTTCATGTGATGCTGCTTAGCAACAAAGTATAACTTAATATTGCTGTTAATCTTTATACTGAAAGTATAAAATGAAATGTATGAACAATAAAAATTGTAAAATATTTGTTGAGTTTTTAATTTAGAATCTTCATTAATTAAATGGGCGTCTTTCTTAAAAATGCTGGGGACATAACAGAAAATATCTTAATTCAGAGACAAATTAAAATTGGCTCAATATTTTTACTCTCATGATAAATTTTATGTACTTAGTTGTAGGCTAGGCTATCTTTACTTATGTTTTAACTTCAGACTTATTTATTAACTACTTCTTTAAATCATATCAACATTCACTACACTTACAAGATTTTAGAGCCCCCCTGCCACTAAAATTGTAATAAAAATATGAATTTATAACAAAACTGAAACAAAGGCTGCAATTCATTTGCATAAACCAAAAGAGGCTCAGAGTTGAAGACCATGTCTACCTGTAGAATGCTAAAATAGGTTCAGAAAACACACACACACACACTGACATAGTCATCTAGAATATATCAACCTAATAACCCAAGTAAAACCTAGTACTCTCACTAGTTTTAAAAATAAATCTATTTATCTAAAAGTTAGTGGATACATACCATGTGCCTTCCAAAGTAGACAAGATAACTTTTCAGATATTTACAGATTAAACAACATCAAGCTAGTATAAAGTACTTTTATATACAAAATAAATTTGTAATAATAATTGTTAATTTCTTCACTATTACTGGAGGACACAACTGTATTATTTAGATAATCTGAATATAAACAAAGTAAAATATAAAATAAAAGTTAGCACTAAATATAATGGAAGAATGAAGCTTTATATTTTATACTTCAGTGTTAATAATGAAACAACAAAACTACTTAAAACTTGGTTTCACATAATCTTAAAAATTTTTTTGTTTTAGGCCTACAGTGAAATCAAATATGGCTAACTGACTGCAGCAAACTACTTAAGTCTACAATAAGAGGATGCTCAAACTATGCTTAGAATAATATTTAACTGACTTTTGAAGGATGCTATACTTAGAATAATATTGAGGGGTGCTATACTTAGAATAATATTCAGCCAACTTTTGAGGGGTGCTAAACTTAAAATAATATTCGACCAACTTTTAAGGGGTGCTATACTCAGAATAACATTCAACCAATTTTTGAAGGATGCTATACTTAGAATGATATTCGAGCAACTCTTAAGGAGTGCTACACTTAGAATAACATTCAACCAATTTTTGAAGGATGCTATACTTAGAATAATATTCGAGCAACTCGGTGCTACACTTAGAATAACATTCAACCAATTTTTGAAGGATGCTATACTTAGAATAATATTCAACCAATTTTTGAAGGATGCTATACTTAGAATAATATTCAACCAATTTTTGAAGGATGCTATACTTAGAATAATATTCAACCAACTTTTGAAGGATGCTTTACTTAGAATAATATTCGACCAACTTTTGAAGGATGCTATACTTAGAATAATATTCAACCAACTTTTGAAGGATGCTACACTTGGAATAATATTCAATCAACTTTGAAGGATGTTACACTTAGAATAATGTGCTACTGACCTTTGAAAGCAGCTCAAAATGAGATCAAATATGTTATTGTGTAGACTTTTGTTTCCTCCTGTACATCTGATGGTCACATCTGTTCAGTGTGTAGATTGTTTTGTATTTTATAGCTAATTCAGCAGCAAACGTGTTATTTTCTTTATAAATTTCTTTTCAAAGATTCATGATAATAGACCATAGCTTCATAACAGTGGTTTATGTAATTAGCAAAACTTCAAAATATCTGAGCTTACCTGAAATAAGATAAAGATCAGAGCAAGTTCATAAACAATACTGACACAGAAAACAAATCTCCAGAGTGCTGGAAATATCAAAAATAAAGTTTTAGCACATTACATTTACACAGAAACAAACATGTGTATGTAAAGTAATATGTTATCTGAAGAACTAAAAGGCACAGCAAACCTTTCCATAATAGTTGTCAAATAAAACAGTTTGTATTACAAAGTAAATATTTCAATTTGATAGTAAATGTACAAGTAATAACAATTAGCGTTTAGTTTATGTTACTATTTCTACCACGAGTATTCTCGGGAGTTTATTTCAAGAATGAAGAAGTAACAGCTGAAAGTTGATACACTTTAGAGAACAAGGCATACAACAACTGATTTACCAGGGAGTGAAATAGAACAAAAATAGTTAGAAAAAGAAGATTTGACAATTACTAGAATATTAAATTTGTTAAAAAAAAATTAATACAAAGTAAAATAACTGTGATTATGCTATTCTAACAAATCTTGCTATTCATGTAAAATTAGCCGTAGTTAAGAAATGTTTTCTTAATTGGTGGATGTTGGATTTTTCATTTTCTTTTTATTTTGAAGATGGATTCTAGTCTTATTTTATTTTTTGTATGTAGCATAACACTAAATGACAACTAGGCAACAATATCCACTAAACAATAAAGCCAGACATTATCATTCATCACATATTCATAAAGCTTTCCCTTAAACTCATTTAGTTAATTACATCTACCACATCTGAAATCAACCCATTCCAAAAGTCAATCACTCCCTTCAGAAAAATATAGCAGTCTAAGCCAAATATGACTCCTACCTTGCTGAGGTTCATATTTTTGTCCCCTAGTCAACAATAAATACAAAACAGATAAGGAATCAATGCAATCAAGTTACCTTAACAACCTTAAACACCTCAATAAGATCCCATCTAACTTTTATTTTCAAAAGAAAACAATTTCAGTGATCTTAACGAATACAATAGCCCTTTCATCCCAGGTATTGCCTAGTAACAATCTTCTGATCCCCTTCCAATAGCTGAATGTCCTTCCTGAAGTAACAAGTCCTTGACTGAACACAATAATCTAAATGTAATCTATACAATGACATTATAGCCTCTCCAGGATGGTATTCAATATGTCTGCAGGTACAATATAACTATTTACCCTGCTTTTAACAACAGTGCACTTCTTGGATGGCTTAAGAGACTGCTGAACTATTGCACCATGATCTTTTTCTTCTATAACACTGATGAGGTTATTGCAATCAAAATGATAATTATAATTCAATTTGTTATATTCCACATGCATTTATTACAATGAAAAGCCATCTGCCATTTCATTCTCCAACTCACCAAATAATCTAAATCCTTTTAAAGCAATCCTGCTCATAGCCAGAAATACCCAAAACGTTAAAGTCATCAATAAGTTTAAATAACCTATTGACCATTCATCTATGCCATTAAAGTAAGTAAAAAGGAACAGAGGTTTTAACATTGCCCTGAAATACCCCACTTGTGAGATTAATCTGGTTTGATTGAGTTTCATCTATAACAACCCCCTTCTGTCTTCTATCTAGCCAGTTTTCTATCCAATAAGCCAACTTAGCCCCCATATCTACAGAGAACTTCTTTAACAAGTTTTTATGTAGCACCTTGTAAAATGCTTTCTGAATAACCAAACACACTAAATCACACCCATGCCTTATCTATATAAGCAGCAATATTTTCAAAGACTGGCAAAAGGTGTTTAAGACAAGATATTTCCCTTAGTGAAACCATGCTGAGTAACCAAAAAACTTTTAACCTTTGTTAAATAACTTTGTAAAGCAACTTTTATCAGATATTCAAAAACGTTTCCAGCCACTGATGTAAGACTAATAGGTCTGTAATTACCAGGACAATTTTTAACAATTTTAGCCAACTTCCAATATTCACGAACCTGTCCAATACTCAAAACATATGTTAGAGTTTTGAAGACAACTTACAGATTAAAAAGATGGTAAATACAAAAGTTGTCAAGAACTAGTAATTTATTAACCTGTTAAAGTATAGTTGAGCTTCAAACTTTTTAAAACTTCATGTTTGTTTCATCAGTCAGTATCATCTTTCCAAATACAAATATATACAGTTCAACATGCACAGGTCTATAAAGTTGTGAGATACTGAACATCCCTTATTAGGTTTTATAAAAGGTTTTCAGAATGTGCTGTTGAATCATAAATTAGGAAAGTATACAATAGTTAAAATGACAAGAACACTTTATTACTTGAAACACTTTATTACACATTATTAGAAAACTAAGTCACAGCAAAAATGGTATAATTATCTATTTAAACCTAAATAACCATAATAATATTAACAATCTGCACAGATCAGTTAAAGGATAGTCAGGAGTGGTGAAGTTATAGTTATGACATGTTAAACCACTGGTATCAAACCCTGTTAGCATTTTTCTCAGTTTGCTGTAATACAAATTAGTCAAGCAATCTAAAACTCAGATTAATGATCAATCAGCCTATGCTTGGTACAGTAAATTTGTACAATTTCATCACAATTGTCACTGTGCAAAGTGTTACAGAGTCTACACGCTTTGTGAACCAAGGCTAGATGTCAAAGATGATGTACGAATATTATATTCAGGAGAAGAGCTTTAGGACCAATATAAACTGACCAACCATAATAAGCTGTTGCAAAATGCTACACGAGTTCCACAGTGTTGTTAGAAGAATGTGGAATCACTTCTAAGCCAATAGTAAAACGTCTTCAACATCTGGACAAGGTACAACATTGTCCTCAACACAAACAGACCACTACTAACTGTTAACTCTCACTTAATGAATGCAATCATTGGGTAGATGATCCCCGACTGAATAAAATGGTTGAAGATGTCACTGGATGCCCTGTTAAATTCATATGGTTGGCCTGTATCACTAACATTAATCCCATTAACAAAGACATAAAATGACTAAATTACATTGGTGACAAGAACATATCTAATGGATATGTGTTAATTAATATTCTTTTATAAGAATCCAACATTTCAGCAGTTACATCAGTATACTCATTTGAACAGACAATCTAGAAGCAGATACATTACCAATTTCATACAGGAACACGAAGTTTAGTGTGAGCAGGAATAATGCCACACAGTATAAGAGGACTACATAACAAGATCCTCTGTGCAGGCATTATGTTTGACTTGAGCCTAATAATTGATTGCACCCAATCCCATCATGCTGGGAAAAGGGGAAGGGGTTGATGCATTTCATCATAAAAGAGGAGTTGATGGAACAGTACAGTCTTTGTGCTCACACAACAGTAGTCTTAACGAGCACATTAGGAATACTCTCAGAATATACTTCACATCAGAGACACTAAGCATCCCATCCTATGACTACAGACATGAAATATCTCCACCATGTGATTCCAGACTCTAAAAATGCTCTAGGAGTATCTTTTACAGTAGCAAATATACAAGTAATAAATTATATTTATCATTGCTTCCACAGTGAGAATTCAGAAGTTATGGAGAAATAACTGAAGGTAGGAGCTGTCTTTATGACACAACTTTCCAACTACAGTTTTAAAAAAATACTTCAAACTCACCAACATCAATTCTAGGAATACAAGATCAGAAGAAGGCTGTCCTTTGATGTTTACAGTAATTATAATTCATACCCACTTGAACTGTTTTTATGAACTGTAAAGTCATCTTATCCAAACATTCATTTATCAGTGTAGGCTGAATGAACAACCTCTTATAATCCATATCACAACTGTTCATTAGATGCTCACTTTTTTTGTAAAAATGAGCTGATAGGGGGTGGTTAACTTTACTTAATACATGTAATAGTGATTTTTATCTTGCCATAGATGAAGTACTATGAGTTCCAATTATCTTTTAATTGAATTGTGTAGTGTACATAAGGTTTTGAATAATATATTTTATCAATAATTATTTAATATTTTAATTTGAACTAAAAATAGAAACAATTGGAAATCCTAATCTCGATTGATTATTATTGTGAAAAATACTTTAACTATAATTTTCACTAATTAAAATAATTGTAATTTCAATTAAGTGTATGATATTAATGGATGCAATTGTTGTCCATAGCAATTGACTAAATTGTTCAGTTGTAGCCATAACTGACTGTTCTAAAACAAGTCATCAACTGTACACAAAGGCCTATTGTTTTAAATAACTAATAAATAAATAAATAGATATAACTAATTAAAATCATGCTTTATCACCTTAAGAAAAAGTGTCAAACCATGACAGTTAATACATGTTTACTTTTTTAATTTGTTCAGTGAAATGTGTGCAAGTTGTTTTCAAACCATTTACATCTATCACTAAAGAATACATTAGTATTTGGTTGTTTTATCCTAGTCAATCTGATGAATAAGGTGTGTTGCATCTTGTGAGCCTGATGAGCTCTGTTATTGACCAAAATTTGTTGCTGGTAGTGAATGTGGTGGACAGTGTGGTTGAAATATTACATACTTTTCTTCTTGGTAGAATCTTAAGAGACTGAACGCTGAAAAACACAATAAGCTTAATGCTATTTTCTTACAAAATAGGTAAAATTAATTATAAATGTTTACTATATGTAATATTTGGAGAAGATATTAGATACCTGGATGAGGTCTTCGAAAAGGTCCATCAGGAATCTGGGTCACACCCAGCAATAAGAACACTAACACACAAGCAATAAGGCCCCTGCAGAAAGTGTTATCAATTAAAATTAAAGGGTTTTCTAGATACATACTGAAAATGTTTAAACTGGAGAAACAGAGCACACTAAAAACAAAGTAAAAAGTATCATAAGGCTTCCAACTAAAGAGTGACATAATAAAACAATTATGGTATTTGTTGAGTATGTTATCATCGCTCTTATTCCTTAATTATCTAGAAAAAATAATTGTGATAATTTGGCTCAATCTATAGAAAATATATATGTGAAACTAAATGTTAGAATACTGTACATGAAGTCTGTAATGACACATGGCTGTGCAAATATGTTTCATGCACAAACACATACACACAGGTAGCACATTAACTTACTCATTAGTAAGTTATGGTAGATTTGAATGCATTGGTTGCTAAGGGGAAGCCAAACTCAAATTATGTTATTATAGTTTATGAAAGTCCCAGATAATCATTCTTTAACATTCTGCTCCTTCTAAATAGCTGATACTAAAAAAAGTTGTATATATTTACATGTGCATTTGTCATAACTTGCAAGAGAGCATGCTTCAAAATACTATGTAATTGCTTATCCCTGATAGAAGCAAAATAGAAACCCTATAACCTGAGCACTTTGAAAAGATGGACTATTTTTCTCCCACTCTGCCCTTGAAGAAGAATGGCCCACCCTTTGAAAGTGCTAGAGTTATAGGGTTTCTATTTTGTTTCTATCAAGATTTCTTGAACCTATGTGTTTTTTCTAAAATCATAATTGCTTAATTTGGTATTATATTTAAAGAATAAGTTTGTTACATTGTAGCCTCGACTAACAGTAATAATAAGAAAACTTTTCTGTCCTTGAAACAAACACATTATATTCACTTATCAAACCAAACTTTTCATTCACTCGGAAAATGCTTACTTAATTTTTATTGTAAGTACATAAAAACCTAAAGTTTTCGCACTTTTTGTTTCACTTTAAAAACCAAATCCAAAGATTAGAAAGACGTATAAGATCAGTACAAGTGAGAGTATTTAAGTATTTCTGTGTGGTTTGGTCTTTACCATCCAACAAACAGACATTTGGTCTATAAATTGAAACTCAAACACACAGAGCATTTTAACTTTGGATGATGTATTGATTTCTATTGTTCTAAACATGTTCTATTAAATACTTCAAGTTAATATACTGTGTGTTGTAACCTTTATATCAAAGTCATCAGTGAAATATTGATTCATTACCAAAGTAAGTAAACTTCCCAATCTGTACACAGATATTTCTGTATAATTTGTCTTATTTTAGCTTACAACATCTCAATGTTCAAGTAAATAAATCATAAATGAGCTAAGTACAATGTAATAAAGTAGGCGACCAAGTGTTTCTTTGTCATAAGAAACATCCACCAGCTTCTAAGTATTTTAATAGTGATCAAAAGAGAGAAAAAAAAAAATCAACCAAAAATTTTCACACAAGTTAAAAGTAAACATTTAATCTACATGTAACTCACAAATATAATGCAATAATATTAGAGCAAAAATAACATAATTGAAAAGTTTTCACACAAGTTAAACTAAACATTTAATCTATATCTCAGGATGGCTGGTATGGGTATTAAAACTTTTAATAATAAAGCAGAGAACAATGTTTCAACCTTCTTAGGTTATCTTCATGTTAATGAAGGTTGAAACATTGTTCTCTGGCATATCAGTAAAAGTGTTAATACCCTTAGCAGCCATCCCGAGGTATATTTTTACTTCATGTGGGTTTTTTGTCATCACGAAACATTTAATCTATACATAACTCACAAAAGTAACACAATAAACTTCAAATATTAATGTGAAAAAATTTAATAATAATCAGACACATTATTTTCTTACAATTTACAAACAGAATACTAAATATAACAAATTACCAACATTATACATTTAATTATAAATAAGATACCCGAAAAGAAAAAAAAAGTACTATAACATACCTTTTAGCATTGTACAGCGGGTCATTAATAACAGGTTCAAATATGGCAACATAAACTAGAACACAAGACAATAGGAATAAAACTGTAAGGGTATGAGCTCTCCTGCAAAGAAAGAACAAGTACTTTACTTTATTCAATAGTTATATACAGTTGGTTACATTTAATTGAATAAGATGATAATTTTACATAATTATATAATTAATAGAAGTATATGAATACACAATGCATTTATATATTTTCACTGTTGTTACTGTAGACTTTTTCAATTACTTGAAGAGATATAATAGAAATAACAAACTGATTAATATCACAGAGATAATCAACTACTGTAGTTTACTTGACATTCGTGGAAATTATCTTTTGCTGTTTTATACTGAAACTTGTTTTGCAGGTTTTAACTCTCATGGAAAAATGAAATTGAAAACGTGTCAATTTTCCATTACATAAATTTATAAAAAAAAGGTTTTTAGAGATTGTCCCATTTCTCATACTGTAAGCCTTTGCAATCTCATCGTGTAACTGAACCGACATGTTGGAAATCCAACTACTGAAAGCAATGGACTAGTCTGGACGTATTACGGCAGACAATACAGGTAATTTAACTTACATCATGTCTTTGTTTGCCATTTCCAGATTGTAACTTATTATTTGCATATAGCTTATTGAAAACAGTTACTGAAATGGCTTAGCAGGTATAAAATTACTTTTAGTTTTTTTTAGCAATATCAAAGAATCAGTCATAATTTCATTACATACCACTTTCAAGATTTTTTTGTAGAAATTAATAAAATCGGCCAATCCTCCCAAAACCAGTTAATGCAGAGAAGATCATATGTTTAGCAAAGAAACCAAATGGCCCACCTCTACTCACTGGAGAGAAGTACAAGATATTGTATAAAGATGGCCCAGTTCAATCGTAGGGTGTTCAACTGGATTTATAAATGTACATACCTTAAAAACAGCAAAAGTTAATTCCACACAAATAAGTAAGTTACAGTAAGCAGGGCTTCCGTAAGCCATTAGTCACATCGCCATTGGCGAAAAGAAACAGCCTGTGGCTAAAATATTTAGTGTTGGTTTTGCCACAGTGGCAAAAGATAATAATTTTTCGGTCTTGGATGGTTTTCCTTTATTTATTCTGCTCAAGTTTCGGTCTTAACAGCTTTTGTGGTTTTTATTGCCATCCATGCCATTAATGATGACAAATGACCAGAGGCACCCCCCAGAGAGTTGAAGAAAGAAGAAATGCCTTTAAAAACTACCACTAACTGTAATCTATATTTTCTTTATACATGTATTTTTATGATTTCAGGAATATGATAACTAACAATTTAAATTAAAAAAACAATACTCAGCTGTACTAATGATTTCTTTTATTTTCATTTCTTATGCTACATGTTTGATTCTGCCTGTGGTACATAAACAGTAATTATAGAAAACCTGACTTTCATCAAACCAACATATGGTCTGTATCAAAGTGGAAATCCCAAGTTTCATTTGACATGTGTTTGAATTGAGATCATGATAACTCCAAGATCAGATAAAAAGACGTCTAAACAGTTAGATATATAAAGGTTTTTTAAAAAGAAGGTCGAAGCAATAACATCAACTAATGGTGGGAAATCCACTTCCAAAAGAAAAGACAGCTCTGAAGAAACTGAAGCTTGCAGCAGTGATCAAACTGTCGGTGTAAAAAAAAAAAAATATACCTGCGATTTTCACAGAGTTGTTAAAGAAACCATGTTTTCACAGTTTCCTTGGCTGGAACATGTTTCCCAACAAAATACATTTCATTGCAAATTATGCAGGGACAACAAAAAGACAAATATTTATACCATCACTGGGAAAACTGCTACTAAGCCTAAAAAAGATGACTTGGTGAAGCATGCACAGTCAGAAGATCATCGCAGTGCAGTAGCATCACAAGTTTTGAAGAAGGACATGTCAACTGCTGGTGTGAATGTGTATGTGGGGTGTAAAGGTGGCATTCAGGCACAGATGGCCACATTACTTGTACAAACAAAGGAAGCCATCCCAACTGAGAAGTTTCATTCCCTCCTTTGACTACAAGTATTCAATGTAAGAATATTATTCATTCTAGTATTAATAAGATACTTTGTTTTCTACAGTATTTTCTTAAAACAAAAGGCAATTTGACAATTTTCTAAAAGTGAAACATTTTGAAAATATCTATCAAAAATTAAGTAGCTAGCCAACTCTTCCAAATATCTTTGTTTATTACTTTAATTGGTAGTCTTATTTCAAAATGCAAGTTCTTATATATTTTTTAACAGGGAGTGACCTCTCTAAAGAAATTACAGACTCAGTCACAAAGTGGAACAGAGAGCTTCGTATACACCCACAGCCAGTCTCTGGATGATATGTACATTGCCCTAAATCATGTAGTTTAATGCAGGCAGACTTTCGGGCATCGCCTTTTCCATTTTTTGCTCTTGAAGCAGATGAAGTAACTGATGCAGGAAACATCTCTACACTGATAATTTATATCAGGTATCTTTCATCATTAGGTGAGGTTACAAGTCGATTCCTTGCTGTGCATGAGCTGACCAACACTGGGGCTGATTCTATCTACAACACAATGCACTCAGTCATGGCAGATCAAGGATTGTTTGATGTTGACTTGGTTGGACTTGAAACTGATGGTGCAAATGTCATGGTGGGAATAAAAACAGATGTTGCTACAAAATTTAAGGAGAAATGCCCCTGGATAATAACAAGTCATTGTTTGGCACACAGATTACAGTTAGCAGCTAAAATGGCAGCAAACCAGGTGCCATACCTTGTGAAGTACATTTCAGTTTTGAACCAGTTTGCAAAAAGCCCAAAATATTCTCCCAAGTTGTGTCGGGTTCTGGAAGAAAGCAAAGCATTGCATGGAGAGAAAAGCAACAAAATCAAGCAAGTGTTCTTCACACGATGGCTCTCTTTTAATGATTTCATCTAAGCACTAGTCAACTTTATTGCATCTGTGATAAGCTACCTGCAGGTTGAAGCAATGGAATATGGTACTTCAGGCTGAGCCTTGCTACATGGTCCAGTCCAGCAAATGTCATGTTACAGCTTTGTCATGATAACACATTTTTTGGCTGATGCTGTTGGCATTCTTGGACTTTTGTCAAGATCTCTACAGAGAGCTGATTTATCTTATGATCAGGCTAAAGCAATTATTGATGGGTCAATTCTGTCAATTCAGTTGCTGGTACACATCCCTGGTCCTTACACACAGACTGCACTGAAGAAACTCCCACAAGCTCCTGATACCAGTGGTTACACTTCTTACAGAGACCATGACATCAAAGATATTGATAAAAAACGTGAAAAGTACAGAGCAGCTGCTGAGTCATTTGTTGAAGAGGTGGTCACAAGGTGGTAGCATTCCCAGACACTAACATCATGTCATTGCTTTCAATATTTAACCCATGTCACAGCAGAGCAGTATTTGATGAGAATGATCTGAAGAAACTCATCCAGCACTTCTGTCCTTTTGTCAATGAGGAACTGACTGAATGGCTGCTACTAAGAAACATAATGGAACAGGATGCTCACAAAAACAGAAACATGAAGAGCTTCTACAAGGAATACATCCACCAGTCCCATCAAACCTTCCCAAATCTGTCTCAGCTTGCAGCAATTGCATTAATAATTCCAGTTACATCTGTTGACTGTGAGCAGGGAATTAGCAGGTCCAACAGCATCAAAACAGATGCCAGGAGCAGTCTGTCTGTGGCCAAGACAGAAATGTTACTGAACTTATCCATGGAGTCCAAACCTTTAGATCATTTTAACTTCAACTCTGCATTCAGATACTGGATCACTCACAAAGACATATGTTGGTATCATTGCTTGTTGAAGAAATGTGCTTCAGAACCTCAGGTGTCAACTTTTACCACATCTCCTGTTGAGAATGATTTGGCTGAAGAGCTGCCATTGGATTTATATACTTACTAGTCATGCTACCGTATTCTAGTTTTAAGTCATTTTTATTTGTTTGTGTTATTTTGAGAAATGTATCTCTTTATTTTCCTTTATCATGTTTATTTT
This sequence comes from Tachypleus tridentatus, assembly GCF_004210375.1. Lineage (NCBI taxonomy): Eukaryota > Metazoa > Arthropoda > Merostomata > Xiphosura > Limulidae > Tachypleus > Tachypleus tridentatus. Next base: position 64,150,048 of record NC_134833.1, on the reverse strand, counting down.
GTTATTTTTGGTAGGGAAGATTGCTGGGGAATAAAAAAAAATAATACAAAACTTAATGTCTTGTAGGTAGAGTTTCACATAATTACAACTATTTTTTACTGTATGGAATTGATGCATATGAAAAATCACACACCACACTGTTTTTGGCAACCTAAAATTGTGGCTGAACAACTGTCACTGTGGCTAAAAGAAAATTACTTTGTTTAGCCACAGTGGCTAAGAGAGTTATTTTTCTAGTGGAAGCCCAGGTAAGTGAAATTAATTTTTGGTTGTGAGTGTTTTTGATAAATTGAAAGTTAACATTTTCCTATATCAAAAATATATTACTGATAATACTTATGAAAATGAGAGAAAACTGCAATCCTTCTCAAGCTGTTCAAATTTTGGGTAGAAAGGACAAGTTTGGATACAATGGAGCACAAGTGGAATGGTAAAAAGCCCTGTAAACATGAATCATAAACACATATGAACATTGAGGATCACTAGCCAACAGAAAATTAAAATAAATCTTAAGAGAAAAGTGATGTAAAAAACATGATTCTAAAGGTTTGAATGGTGAATGAGATAAGGAATGGAGAACCATGACAAAATTCCAATTAGGAACCCAGAGAGGATGTTGAAGAAGGATAATCCAAAATATTTCAGAAGAAATACAAAACCTGGGGCTCAAAAACTTTACATCTCTTAAAAAAATGAAAAGTAGCAGAGAAAGCTCCTTTAAAAGGGAAATAGATGAAAGAAGCAAACCTTTGTTGGAGATCTATCTCAAAAATTGAGAAACGTGGCACAGTGGGATGAGACGAATTAAGACCATGTTTGAGAAAAACCACTTAGTAAAAAAAAAACTGTTTATAAATGAAGGAAGTTGAAAAGACAATTACTCAGAGGTCAATCCCTGACATTGTACAATGGACCACATAAACAGTAGGCGTGAAGTTGTAGTGAAGTATCTAAAGTAAAAACATTATTCAGAACTACACTTTTATATAGGTTAATGAGAGATTTATGACAGTATTGCAAAATTATAAATAGTATTAGATGAATGTTTCAACTATGCTTTCTCACAAGCAAAACTGCCAATTTAAAATATATACATACTTTGACTAAGTTTTTTATGATCTAAGCTATAGATTTGCAGGATATGTTGCAAAATATTATTGTGAAGTGCTAACGAAAGGAGAATATTAAAAAAGGATATGTTATACAGGGTGCTTTCATGTAGATGGAGAGAACTGCAAGATTTAACTTGCTATGGACAATATAGCAGGTTTTAAAGGTTGAAGCAAGTGAGGTAATGTTTAGGTGGACAGAGACAGCAACTTTTATGGAAATAAACCTGAAGTGTGAGTTGAGGTAAGTATTATCAGAAATATGTTTTCAATATAGGAAAATATTAACTTTCAGTTACATGGAATTGTCAAAAACTGTTAGTATGTTTGTTTTGTAGGTATGGTTTGGAATATTACCCTTATGTTTTGTCATTACTATGATTAACTCAAGGCTGTTTTCAGATTGATTGATTAGTTAGAGTCATCGAAGTATTACATCTTGCAACTTCTGTCAGGATGATCATATCTACCAGTAGGTGTACAATCTATTTGTACACACCTCATGAATGTAAGGGTGTGACATAAGGACCAATGGTCACATAACTAGCCACAGTGATGCTTATTTGTCTTCATCTCGTATCTCTAAAAACCGTTTAGCCTTATTATAAATAACTTACTTAGTAGAAGCTAGAAAAGTAGTCTGGGTTACTTGTTTTCACACAATACATCACAAGTTAATATTAATTATTCTTTCTTTGCTCAAGAAAATACTGATTACTAAATATTCACCTATGCTTCTCAGAAATCACAACACAAAGCCTAACAGCACCCTGACAGTAACACTTATTATCCTGTTTAATTATGACTATCTCTAGCTAGATAGGAAGCTATGAAAAGGGTAAACAATAGGATGAATGTTATGTGCAGCTTAACACTCCTAACAAAAAGACGTTTCTAGTCCTGATTTCTCCAAGCCCATTCCCCTGGCTGTGGTTTCGCTAGATAGTAGATAGTGACAGTGGGAATCTCGTTAATCCATTCATTAATGGATTTAAATGGCAATTTCATTTAAATACAAAATTATTAGCCTAATATTAATAACCTTTCAAGTTGCTCTGGGGCCTATTAGGCCCCACTTTTCGTAGGAGTGTTAAATACTGCCTTGTGCAGTAGGCTTCAAGTTTCTTCCTGCCTCAACTAGAAAAACCATAAATCATTTTAGTTTAGTTTTCTAACTTACTTTCACATCAACAACTTCTGACCTAAATGCTTATGATAATTTTTACACTTAATTATCTTTTTAAGTGTTCATACTGATAAAATATAATACATTCTGAAACATCTGTAACTAAAGATTTGATATCACTGATTTTAATATTTCTTACAGTACTTCGAGTTCCAACTAACAAATCATTTAAAACTTTGCAAAGAAGACATCTAAGTATTGCCACAAACTTCCTTGCAAAAAAATAAACATTGCACTGATTTTGTTTTTATAGGAATGGCATGAACTAGTTTTCATTATCATATACTGTGACATTACCTTTTACTAGTTCTATAATATGACATGTAAGGACGATTTTTTATAACAAAGAACCAGTTTTAGTTTCATCACAACAGTTTTGTGAAAGTTTGTATGGAGAAACCTAAAAAAAACAATACTAATCATGTTTTTGGCATGTTACAGGTTAAACACTACGTAACACGCGATACATTTCCACATACAACAGTTTACGATAAAAATACTTACACCTAAGTTGATGTGCCTGAAGGTGTCTGTTTTATTAAATGAAAGGCAGTTTGAAAATATCTCTATAAAAAAAGATCTAAAATAAGCCAAAAATAGGAAGTTCAGTCTCATGTGAAAATAATTCTCTCATAGAATTTAATCAAACAAGTTCCACTAATCACCTGATCAATGACATAAATATCCGCATTTACCAATACTGTAAGTATCAAGAAAAAGGATTTTTTTTATATGCTTGTAGTGATTCACAGATCAACAAACTGTAACCAGTCATCTTTACAAGAAAAGCTGTCATTAATGTTTCTTCTATTACTATATAACATAAACCATTAACAAATTTAATTATATGCTTGTACACTTATTTATTGCATACTTAAGGTCTCCCTGAACATTATCACTTTTCTTTTTTAACACTGGGGTCCTTTCAGTAATTATGCCAGTGATTACTAATTAATAAATAATGTGTCACAGATGCAGAACTGATTTACTTACATGTAACCTTACAAAAGCCACAATGAAATATTTCCAATGTTCTAGTTCTTGTTATTCAGCCACCCTGATTGTAACTAACTTTTTACATGTACTTGTCCAGCTTCTTTTCTAATCAAACCAATCTAACCAGCTTGGATCATAGTGTGTCTACAAACAAGACTTTCCTCATTTACATGGTATACCATGTAGAGTATATATCAATAATTAAGCCAAATAGGTGCTTATTCACTATGACATTGCCATTTTCTTTGTACAACTACCACACCGCATGCTAATGTAACTACATGCATCAAGATACAAACTTAGATTTTCAATTATATACATAGAATATATCATACTGTTTAGAAAAATTCCCCACAGAACTGTGTGTACATGATACACACTGGCCATTGTCTGAACTTTTAAAATCACACTACTGTCAGCTTTAGCAAAAGATTTATGGTTGGTATGACTGAATGAGCATTTATAAAACAAGTGAATAACTCACATTAACATTGTATATAACATTTTCATTGGAAATGAGAAAAGATAAAAATTCAAAGTTGGAAATATTTGTATATTGAAACAGACAAATATTTTTGCATGTAGTAATTAATTTATAGATTTATTCAGTAATAAATGTACAATAATAGCTGACAACAATTATAAACTGAACTATTTATAAAATACACATTGTATATACACTAAGAAATCCTTTAAAATGAGAAATACCTACATGTGCCATATATATGTGTAACAGTATTCTATCCTGAAACAATTCTACTTTAAAACCTCAAGATAAAAACAAGAGAAGTCATACCAAAAGAAAGTGATGGTTCCATCATCAAAGAAGTCTTTTTGTTTATAAGATTCCCAATCATGTGCAGTTGGGATGTAGTTTAACAATGCTGCAGGGATATTTCCATCACAGTTGGTTCTATGCATCTCATCATCCAATAAACATTCACCATCTTTCTCTTCAGAACTCATATTTTTCTTCATGTGGACCCAGTATTCTGCTCAGAACTAAATTCAGTTCTAATAAATGACAGAGCTTGAAAGCTTGCCTCACACACACCCACATTTATATTGGTTATTATTACACTTAAGAATCATCAGAACAGATTTTTTTAAAGCAAGTTCCTCTTTACTGAATTACTGCTGTACTGAAATACAAGTAAAGATAAAGCAAGATGGAATCCTGCTGTACTGTGATGTAAGTAAATATAAGGTAAGATGGTATCATATATGTGTAAAAACAGCTGGTATGGGTAGAGAAAGCATTATTTAGAAGAATGAAAAACATTTTGACCTTCTTCAGCCATTGTCAGGTTGACAAAGAAAGAAAGAGGTAACTGACCGATAGTGGACCACGTTTGAAGGCGGTTGTGTAATTGAGTGTAGGAATGTAGATGGCGTGATTAGATGTTTGATATATTTATTAATATAGGTATAAAGGTGCTCCTTTGTATTGGTTTATTTTGGGTTTGAGTTGTTGTATACATAAGGCTTCTTTAATTTGGTGTTTATGTTTGTTTCTTTATTTAGTATTTGGGTGTTTTCTATGGCTGTGTTTTGTTTATTTGACTTGCAGTGTTTGAAAATGTGTAAAGGTGATTTTTTGTGTTCTTTGAATCTGGTTCCCATTTTTCTACTTGTTTCTCCAATATAGAAGTCATGGCAGTTATCACATTGTATTTTATAAATAATGTTGGTATTGTGTTTGTCAGTGTAGTTTTTACACAGTATAGACCTTAGTTTTTGCCAAATGTTGGTTATTTTTCTACTGATGTTAGGAATATATGTTATGCAGCAGTATATGGATTTGTGATTTTTTTAAATTATGGGGTATATTGACTTTTAGTTGATTTCGCTTCTTTTCTAGGTGTGTGCGCATAAGATTTTCTATGGTTTGTGGAGGAAACTTGTTGACGTTGATGAAGTATTGTTTTATTTTGTCTAATTTGTTGTTAATTTTATCTGGCGAGCATAGTTTTATGGCTATGTTTATTTGGTTTTTAGTATGTTGAGTTCTTGTTTTGTTTCATGTGCTGAGTCCAGGAAGGTATAGTCCAGTGTGGGTGATTTTTTGGTAGATTCCTGTTTTAAATTGTGTATCGGTTCTTATAATTTTGAGGTTAAGAAATGATATTTGATTGCTTTCTTCCTGCTCATACGTGAAGTTAATGTTGGGATGTATAGAGTTAATGTGGTTGAAAAAATTAAGTGTGTGTTCTGTATATGTGAACCCCGAAATCGTGTCATCTACATTTCTGTACCAGAATAGTGGTGGATGTAATGTTGTGTTAATTGCTTGTGTTTCAACTTGTCATAAAAATATCGGCTAGAACTGGTGATACTGGATTGCCCATGCTTAGGCCATTTGTTTGTATATACAGGGTGTTCGGAAAGTCACTGTGCACTTATATATTTATTATCAGACATGTTTCAATATAGAATATAGGAGGTAAATATGAATGACAATTATAAACAATGTTGAAAGTGACCCCTGTTGGCATCAATACAGGCCTAGATCTTATTTTCTTTCTAAACACTGCTATCAGTTGCTGGCTTGAAATAGACTGAATAGACATATGATTATAAAACTGCACAGTGACTTTCTGAACACCCTGTAGTTGTAGTTGTTGAACATGAAGTTTGTCTTTATCATGGTGAATTCTATGAGGGTTGCTGGGAGTGTCTATTGATGGGTTAAGGTCTTGAATATAGAGTTCTAAGGCTATCTTTCAGGCTTCAGAGGTTGAGACTTCTGTAAAGAGGGATATGACATCAAAACTGGCCATTAAGGTTTTATGATTAAGTTGATTAAGGTTAGATTTGAAATTAAAATAGTCTTTGATAAATGAGTTGGCTGTTGTTACATATTTGGAGAAAGTCCATGCTATGCATTTACCAAGATTGTGTTTAAACGATTCATATGTGGACATTATTGTTCATAGTAGACAATTTGGTTTATGAGGTTTGGGTATGCCATATATTTTTTGTGTGCTTGAGTCAGTCTTGTGTAGGTAGGAATAAAGTGTTTTTGAAATTATGTTTTTATTTTTTTTTATTTTTAGTAGTATTTTGTTTAGTTGCATTTCATGTGTCTTTGTTGGATTTGTGTGTATTGGTTTAAATTTGTTTGTGTTTGAAAGGATGTTCTTCATTTTTTGGATGTATTCATTCGTGTTCATTATGACTATAGCATTACCTTTATCTGCTTTTAGAATTTTAATGTTTTTGTCTTGTTTTAGGTTTTTAATGGAATTAATGTCTCTTTTTGCAAGGTTGTTTTTTAGTTTTCTGTTTTGTGATATCATGTTGATGGTTTTGTGAGAAACTTCTTTGAAAATATCATTTAAGATGTTGTTTTTAAGTGTTTCTGGAAAATATTTTTTTTTAATTTTTTTTGGGAAGTTTGGCTGTTGGATGTCAATAGAATTGTCAAAGTTATCTTCTTTCTGTTGTTTTTGTTTTCTGTAGAAAGTGTCACAAGTCTCCTGTCTAGGTCTTCTAAAGATGCTTTAATTTCTAATGTTGGAATGTACCTCGGTGCTATTGAAGTTCAATCCTTTGTTAAGTAGATGCATCTCGTCTGTGTTTAACTGTCAGTCGGATCTGTTAATTATGAGGTCAGTCAACAGTTTGTCATGTTGGTGGCTTTTCTGTTGTTTGTATCTTAGTTTTTCTAGTTTTTTGTTGTGGCAGATCTTTTTGTCCCTGTCATTCCTAGTCTTGATTTGGTTTATGTTTCGTTGTATAAGTCCGTAAGTCTCTGGTTTAATGCAGCATGCCAGTTGATGGTCTAGGTTAATTTTTTTTGTTTCTGTAAGTCATGTAATTCTTTGTATTTTGTGTTTGATATGGACAAGTAGTTTTATCTGTAAATTTTTGATAATGTTTATGCACTGATTAAAATTTTTGATAGTACTAACAAACATAAACAAACGTAAAATTAAAGAAGCCTTACTTATACAACAACTCAAGCCCAAAATAAACCAATACAAAAGAACCCCTTTACACCTATATTAATAAATATATCCAACACCTAAGCATGCCCTCTACATTCCTACACTCAATTACACAACCACCTTCAAACATGTGGTCAGCTATCAGCCAGTTACCTATTTCTTTCTTTATGAACCTGACAATGACCAAGAAGGTCAAAATGTTGTTCACTTCTATAAATAGTGCTTTCTTTACTCATACTAGCTGTTTTTACACACAATTTTCTCTACAAGTGGGTTTTCTCATCATCACGGAAGATGGAATCCTGTTGTACTGCAATACAAGTAAATATAAGATGGAATCCTGCTGTACTGTAATAGAAGTAAATACAAGGGAAGTGGAATCCTGCTGTGCTGTAATACAAGTAAATACAAGGTTAGATGGAATCCTGTTGTACTGTAATACAAGTAAATACAAGGTAAGGTAGTATCCTGCTGTACTGTAATTCAAATAAATACAAGGTAAGATAACATCCTGCTGTACTCTATTACAAGTAAATACAAGATAAGATGGAATCCTGCTGTACTGTAATACAATTAGATACAAGGTAAGATAGCATCCTGTTGCACTTGAGAGTTTTTACTACTGTTTATAATGAATATAAAGTCATGATATTCATAGTGAAAGAAAAGACTTCACTATCTTCACAGAAAATGTTTTCAAAATCAAGTTAAGTCTCTTAACAGGACAGGTCATTAGAAAGTTTTATTTTAATTTGATTAGTTTATCTGCCAATATGTGTATTATAACCTCCTTGCTCAGGAAGGGTTAAAATTTACCATTTTATGGTTATAATGACAACCTAATATTTGAGGCATTTAATTTCATGTTTTTTTTAACTGGACCATTTTATTCAAACAGGGAAAAATCTAGCAGGGAGGAAAAGTTCATTATAGAAACTGGCTTTAAGAGTCTAAACTAACCACGTAAAAAAATATGCACTCTGTTAATGGCCAAATAAGAACACCAGAAAAATTCCTATAAATTCATAACAGAATCAGTAATTATCCATTATATTAAAAAGGGTAATATAGACCTCAAGCAAGTCTGGATAAGCTTCAGAACTGTTAATGTGGAACTCTGATGGGTTGGATTTTTCATATAGTCAGAAGATACAATGTTTTGGGAAAATGAAAAGTGATTTTAGTGCCAAATGATATAAAATAGTAATTTTCACCCACTAGTCTTTGGGGTGGTAGCAATCCACAGAGAGATTTCAGTCAGGCCACAAGATGATTGAAGGAATTCACTTTAAAACATAGCTACTGAACTATATTATTATACAATTTAGTTTAAATGAACTTTGAAAAAGTTAATATCATACAAAGCTGTCCTTCAGCTGAAAGAAAGGTTGAAAACCATTGATCTAATGGTTTTGTAATCCTTATTATGTAATAGTATTTATACTATTAATCATAGAAGTTACAGTTATTTATATAAAAAGCAAAGAAAAGAAATTAAGCTGTGGCTCTTCTGATAAAACCACTCATTGTAACTACTGTGGAAGTACAAAATAATAATGTTATTTTAGCTTTGGCTTTCCACATTCTTTAAATCTGGATAATCATACAAATAAGTGCCACATGTAACAAATATAAATGATAATACTAAAAAAGAAGGTCAAAGGGCAAGCATGCATATGTGTATCACTTATTTGCATTACTTCCTACTGCAAGGTGACATTAACTTGGAATGTGTCAGTGTGCAGTACCATTCTATTACAGAAGTCATTTACACACAAAACACAGTTGTATAAAATACGATGGCTAGAGAATCACAGACAAAAAACACATTTGGAAGTCACTGAGATTAATAAATTTCACACACATTTTTTTAGCAATGTCTTTAAACTGAGATAATGATGTCTGAATACCTGAATCACAGTGGTCAATAAAAAAACAGTTTTTAATAAAAGGCACGGGACAAATGGAGCTCAGACTATGTTGCATGTTGTTAAATTCATGGGGAATGGTTTATAAACAATAATTAAAGCTAAATTTAACATAGTGACAACCAAGAAACAAGCAGTAGTCTCACTGTTCACACCCAAGAAACAATGAGGGGTTTAGGGAAAAACCAGAAACAAAACAAGTATTTGTACAAACCTGAAGAATTATACTAGGGATCATGTAACTATATTTATTGAATTTTTAGACAGTTTTTGATGGTATCAATCAAAGTGACAAAGAGCTACAACTAGTAATTTATATAACACTAAAGTCCATTGTATATTGTATTTATAGAAATATAACAGTACTGTCTCATATGTGTATGTGTTTCCTTATAGCAAAGCCACATCGGGCTATCTGCTGAACCCACCAAGGGGAATCAAACCCCTGATTTTAGCATTGTAAATCTGTAGACTTACCACTGTACTAGTGGGGAGGATGTAGTCTCTTATATGTAACTATTTTACAAGGTGTGTGGATGTTATGTTCACTAAATCTGGTATGAAGTTATTAGGCCCATGCAAATACAAATTTTCAGTTTTGCATTTTTTACCACTATCTCACCTCCTGTGGCTGGACCTTCACCAAATTTAGCATAAACATTTGTTGAATTCTTGCAAAGATATATGTAAATTTGCAGCTTCACATTTTTATAATTACATATAAAGTAACTTTTATGTCCTAAGATAATCTTTCATTAATCATGAATTTACATAACCTCCATCAGGGAACAAGTACTCCAGCTAGAAATTAATAAAGTGCAAAATTATAATTAATTAAGAGCTATAAGTATCTTAAAAAACAATGTAAACTTGTAGAAAACTGCAGATTTTTTAAAATAAGGGCATTTTTAGAATATTTAAATAAAATTAGGGAAGCCAATAAAAAAGTAGGAAAATTAAAAGTGCTAAAAATCCCAAAGTGGCACCACCCATTTCTTCTGCTTCCAAGTTACTAATTACATTTAATATTTTACATGGTAAAACATTTAATGTTTAAAAAAACCATCAACAGTTCAAAGGTTTTTGAGAAAATAAAGAGATATCAGTATAGGTTTTTTTCTTTGGCTATCATGATTAATAGTGAAGAAAACTTGTGTAGTAAAGCACAAAAGCTCATCTAATAAAAACATTTATGTTACTGCACATGTATGTTGTGGAGGACACTTATAGGTTAGGAGCAAAAATAAATAAAAAAGGATAATTCCTGTATGCTAGAACCAATGATAGTACAGATGTTTAATGTAAAAAAATCTATTTAGTGATAATAAAATAAATATTTAAAAAAATGTGACTGTCCTCAAAAATAAAATATAATTTCTTACTCAGTAACTTACTAAAAAATTAAGTAAAATATTATATTTTGTTCCTAGTCTAATGATGTTTTATTTTCACTCAAAAAATTATTGAACAAAATATGTTATCGTATTCTAAAACTAGGGATTGTCTCTTTGCTGAATATCTAGTGTACATCATTTTATTATTATTATTATAACATCTATCTTATTTAAAATTTACTTAAATGTTGTCTTAACAGAGTTGATGATAATGACAGGTGAGGAATAATACTGTTTGCAATTGGAAATATGAAGACTTATTAACAACATACAAGGGTTTATTTGAAGGATACATCTTAAGTAGATTTTTCAGTTCTTTCATTTGACAGGTTTATTTTGTAGACACTGAATAGAGAAGAAAAAAAAGTGCTTTAAGGTTCCTTTATTAATATGAATCTTGAAATACCCAACCTCACGAGGCAGAGCTCTATAGGAGGACACAGTGTGCATATAGCTATGGCAGTGTACACATTACAAACAGTGAACAAACATGTGCACATGACAGACTTTCATTTCAGTAGTTCAAAAACTGTTTTGTTATTAACTACTTAAATTCAATTGAAAGAGAGATCATTGTAAAGTCTTGGCCTTGGAGAATACAAATAGATTAATTATACCACTGGTGCCAATCTGTTTATAATTGTGTATGTGGGTAGGGGTCTTCTTTCACTTTCTTTATCCTTGACATAAATAAGAAATTAACATCACATACCTAAGCTAGAAAGATCCTAAGTATAGTTCCTTACATAGCTGTGCTAACATGAAGACTAAAGTCCCTTAAATGTGAATTAACATTACAACACGAAAGTAAACAAATAAAATATTACAATAATAATAAAATATCTATAAATGAAAACAAATTTCACCCTTTGTCTTTGAGTGAACTAGATTACTGTATATAGGTTCAGAGAATTAATGGGTTATCATTTATCCATAACTTCTCTATAATACTAATAATTAAAATAATATGAATAATTTAATAAAATTTAACATGAAAATTAAGTTAACTATAATGTAAGGCTATAATGTTCAGCTCTTCACAGAACTGTTTTTAATATAAAAGTATATTATGTACTGAAGCAAAAAAAATCTCACCATTTTGTAAACATTATTGGTTATGATTTTTTTTACTCACATTCATTATTATAAGTTTTAATTTGGTTCAAACATTAAATCTGTAACAGAGGTGAAACACACAGGCTAGCAACATTGTCAAACTATAACTATTATGCGATTAGTTAGACTGAGATATGTATATCAAAGACTATTTTTTAAGATTACATGCTGAGAAGGAAGACCCAATAATATCAGGTATATATTTTACTGTTACAACACAGACAATAACAGGTAATACCTTGAGTACAAAGTTATAATGCCTTAAGAATTTACAATCCTTTGTCTCTGCAGCTAGAACTTACCAGCTCTTAATACTATATTTCTGAAAGTCTATTAATACTGCTTATATAAAGACACAAGCTCAACCTACTATAAGTATTAATTACTGTATTATAATGATTTAATAATTAAGTTCTGTTATCAAACACATGACATCCATGTAATGGTCTCTAAGTCAAATCTCCAAAACAACACATGAATTGATGTTTTTCATAATACTTCAAATGAACAACATTTCAGACACAGTAGAAATTAAGAAACCAGGCAGTATTTTCAGTACTACTATAAATTAAAACCTAATTTCATAAGTTCCAAGCCTTCCTTTTTTTTTTTTTGTAAGTTTTGGTTTTACAAGGTCCCAAACATTTCATCCAGATTTGCATCCATCTTTTTGTTAAATTTACAATTTGAACTTTACCATTTCTGTCACTGAAGTCCTACCAAAACTAAATATGTCTAATGCTTTAAGTCTTAAATTGCAAGATTTATCTGTGACATGACACTAAGTTCAACAAGTTTTAATTAATTCATTTATTAGTACACAATCAATTCTGTGCTGCTACAGCTTAGCTACAATGTGTAGTATTACTAGCATTTGTAATGAAACAAATGTTATTTTTAAATAAGATGACTGCATTAATTCTGAGCTGGCTAAGAATAAATTGAATGATAAGGCTACTGGGCCAGATATATTTTCCCAAGCATTTTGAAGAAGGAGGTTAAAGATTGGACATGTGAGCCACTTGCTACTATTTTTTTGTTGTCAGTCCTTGAATAGTGGTCAGGTACCAGAAGACTGGAAGTAAGCTAATATAATTTATCATTTCAAGAGAGGTGATAAAATTTGTCCTGGTAATAACAGACCAATTTGTTTTATATCAGTTATGGGAAATGTTCTGCAAAATCTATTAAAAGATGTTTTAGCATTTTATTGGCCAGTCAACATGATTTCACTAAGGGAAAATTTTGGCATACAAATCTTTAGAAATTCATTGAAAATATTACTGCTTGTGTGGGTAATGGCAAGAGTGTAAATTTGGTTTATCTGGATTTTCAGAAAACTTTTGACAAGGTACCACATAAAAGGCTTGTAAGAAGAAATCACCATAGGTATGGAGGATAAGTTGAAAAATTTGATAGAAGAGTGGCTGGATGGAAGAAAGGAGAAGTTTTTTGTTGGTTTTTATTTATAAGTGGAGTTCAGTCAAACTGGATTAATGTTACAAGTAAGGTACCTCAGGGCTCAGTGGTAGAACTTTTAGTCTTTTTGATTTACATCAATGATATAAATGAAGAAATAGTAAATAAATTAGTTAAATTTGATAATGATATTAAGGTATTGAGTGTTGCAAGGTAGAAAGAGGATGCTACTGATTTACAAAAGGATTTAGAACATTTAGTGAGTTGGGCAGATAAATGGAAGATGGGTTTTAATTATAATAAATACAAGATAATACATGTGGGTTGTCATGATTTGGATGGGAATAACCTTAACAGTTATGAAAGACAGAGATCTTGATGTAATATTTCACCAGTCTCTAAAGCCATTGAAGCAGCGAGCTATTGTTAGTGATAGGGCAAATAGGATTCTAAGTTGTATCTACATAAATATTGAATACAAGCCTAAAGAGGTTATATTTTCATTGTATGGGTCACTTGATTAGGACACATTTGGAACATTGTGTTCAGTCTTGGGATCCTTACCTTAGGAAAAACACTGAATTGTTGAAATGGTTACTTCAACAGTACCTGGAATGAAGGGGTTGTCATATAAGGAGAGCCTAAAATCTCTCAAATTATTTCTCTTGAAAAAATTACTTAGGGGGGAATCTGATTGAGGTGTTTAACCTACTATCATATTTAACAGGGATAATAGTAGGACTAGGGGACACAAGTGTAAATTTTGACAGGGTAGGAGTGATCTTCAGCTAAGACATTTTCAATTGTCTAATAAGGTGGTTGGCCTTTGGAATGAGTTGCCTTCAGATGTTGTACAGGCAGTAAATTTAAGTGTTTAAAAAAAAAAGAAAGAATAAAGCCTGATGAGTATATTAATGATAAGGACTGACTTTATGATTAAAAAAAATTATTTTAAATTAGTTTAGTGGACGGAACAGCCGAGATAGACCTGTAGGTTCCACATCGTTATGCATAGTTACATATATTATCAGAGTTTAAATGTTATAGAAAAATTGGTACTTGTACAGAATTTCCCCAGTAATATATAGTGTTAGTGGGGAAATTCTATACAAGTACCAAAAAAATCCGTGCTTAAAATAGTTTGCATAAATATCTTTGGCATAATTTATAGCGTTAACAAACAACAATCTCTTTGGTAAATGAAAATTTAAGAAAATAAGCACTTATAATTTAATACTGATACTATAATGTAAGTAAGTAAAACAACTTTTGAAATTAGAACTCACAAATCAAAGTCAAACGTCACAAAATAACTTCGCTATTCATATCCGAACATAATCTTCTAATTTTCAGAAGTTAGCAAGCAAGCTCTAAAACTAAAATAAATAGTGTTTAACTTAATTTTTCCAATATAAGTTACATCATCCCACTGTACAGAAAATCTAAACACCAACAAACACACATCGGATTATCAGGGTATTGAAAGCGCCGTCTGCATTAATAAAAGATTTAAATGTTAAATTTATAAGAAATCATAGCTTTGTCGGGGTGACATTTAAAATTTACTTTAACATTATAGTATTAATACACTTTATATCTTTAATACTTTAAAAAAGAACGATGCTTTTAACATATTTTAAAAATTGACAAACAAGAAACACCAAAATATACTTGAAAATTATATTACCTTGCCATTAAGCTCATGATCGGCATTTACAATACGGTGTAAAGTTTAGCTCCGCATAAATGGAAAAATACCGATTTTAAATGGAAACTAGTTTCGATAGTTCATATGTCTTTTTCAGTCCAATGTTTATATCTAAGTCAGGCTATGATAGTACGGGATAGAAACATTTTTGTTATGATGTGAGATTTGTCAACAAAACATTAAGTTGAATTCAGTATCCTTTGTGGCCATAGACTCTTCATTTTCCGACCTTGAGGGTTACCGAAATATTACCTGTTAGTTCTATATGAATTTGTACATGCTGAAAACAAGACAAGACAGTCAAACAAACAGATATTATTGTATCTGTCGTATTCTAAGGTATCCTTGGATCAATATGTAAGTTATAAGCCCATAACAACGTGCAAGACTTGAACATTTTGTACATTGAAAATGCAGTAAGTCTATGGTATGCGAAAATGCTAGGTATAGTGTGCGTTTTTCTTTTCAGATTTAGAAGGGTAAAGTTTTTCACTGTTGCACAATATTTAAGATAATAATTAATAAGCTACCTAGGAAGAAGGGCGAAGTTTTTCACTGGTACTGGTACATAAAACTTAAAATAATTATTATTAAACCATCGATGATGAAGAAAGATAAAAATGTTTAACTGGGTTTATCAGGGGCGTAGGCAGAAATGGCCATTGGGGGGGGGGGGTTAATTTGAGTGCTTGATGCAAGCGCCGCAGGCGCGAAGCCATGATAGGGGGGCATGTTTCCCGGGTAATTTTTAAATAAAAACATAAAAGAAAAGCCTGAATTATGCATCCTGAGACCACCTTTTTGGCAAATTTCAGAATGGCACACTGAGATGTTTGTCTCATTCTTTTGATCATAAATAAATATATAGGCCTATAAATATAATATATGTTATCAGGCCCAGCAAAGTAGGCTGACATCAACATATAAAATATAGAGTCACTCAAGAGAGTGCAAAATATATGTATAGGGTCTATAATCTGTATTAAAATATTACGGACAGTGTATGTTCAGATTCCTTGGATTTCAATAATTAACTTCACAAATAAACAATGGGTGGCACCGTGGCAGGCTGACAGCACCATGGCACAAACCTAGTACTATCGGCGCCATTTATGGTGAATCATTCACTATAGATGGCGCCAATGGTACTGTGGATGTGACGTTGACAAACAGAAGTTGCGACAAACAATCATTCACTATGTGAATCCTGAAAAAGCAAAAGACACTGCATAGATTCTTTAAACCCATTCATAAGGCTTAACCTAATCAATCTGTTGCAGCCAATCAGGTTGAATCGGAATTGTCAACTGAATTGTCAGAGTCATCACCGTGGCCTTCTACCAGTGCTGCTACTACCACCTCAGGTCCAGTCTGGGACATTGGAAATTACATTTCTGATGATGTCAGCATTGGTAAACAGGTAAGTCGACTCCTCATTATATTAATTTTGTATAAAAAATCATGCAAACACTCTGATGAGTTTCAGACTGAATATTCATTGCTGCTAGTGATTATAGGCCTACAGCCACAGGATGTTAGGCCTGCTCTTTGAAGTACAGCTCTAAGCCTTTCTCTTCGAGATTATTGTACTCTCATAACAAACTTTCCTATGTGCAAAATAACTTAATTAGAATTATGTCTTTCTGTCTCCTTTAGATAAACGCTGAAACCAAAAAAATGTCTCCTGGAATGCCTGGAAGCAAGGGAGTGATTATGCCCCCCCCCCATCGTTGGCTTTCACAGTGGAGATGGCTACTCTACAGTCAGTATGCAAAGGGTGCTTTCTGCAAGTACTGCTGTCTTTTTGCTCCTGATGGTGCTGGTGTTGGAAGTCAGAAATTGGGACAACTAGTGAAATTTCCATACACAAACTGGAAGAACAGATAATTGTCAGCAGAATTGAGTCAAACTATGCTTTTTTTCTGATAAAATTCCTCAACTCAACGATTAATGTTTGTTGGCCATTATAGCAGACATCAATACAAACTCGGATAAACCCAGGCTGAACATAATACATTCCATTTTCTAGACAGATGCAAACACCAGTGACATCAATTTGTGGGTCGAACCACTCCCGAAAGTCGATATCGCAGAAAAGTAAATACAGGCAAAGTCCGTTCGATCAAGAACTTTCCACTGAGATTTATCACAACCTGATTCATATTCTCTGCATCAAGAAAATTATGTATAGGTCTTAACACTTATCTATAAGGTCTGGTTTATTTTGAATTTTGCGAAAATCTACACGAGGGCTATCTGCTCTAGCTGTTCCTAACTTAGCAGTGTAAGACTAGAAAGAAGGTAGCTAGTCATTACCACCCACAGCCAACTCTTAGGCTATTCTTTTACCAACGGATAGTGGGATTAACCGTTACATTATAACGCTTCCACGGCTGAAAGGGCGAGCATGTTTGGTGTGACGGGGATTCGAACACGTGACCCCCGGATTACGAGTGAAGTACCTTAACCACCTGGTATTTATAAGGAGAATTTAGTTCACCACGAAACTCTACCCAAGTGTTCGTGTACAAGGATTAATGATAAAAATAACAGTATTCAGGGAATAGTTTCAGTTCTTCAAACTTTAAGTGTTCAACTTGTTACATTGTGTTGTAAATAAGATCTAGGAATTACGCTACTAGATTGTGGGAGCAATTACAGGTACGTGTCTAACACATATATTACCACAGGAAACCTCTCTCTCAGTTTACGAACAGTTTTGAACATCTAGCGACCCAATGGAGGCACACATTCAAGTCCTGAATGACGCTAAACACTGAAACTGAGAGAGACATCGTAAAACATTCAGTGATATGTCTATGCACGTAAAAGATACATACGTACAGTAAACACCATAGACACGATATATCACATACTCAACTTATATATGGTAGTCTTTTAGGAAACGAAATAACGAGCTGATTCTATTCCATTAATTTTTGCTGAAAATAAAACTTTTCGTGTAAAATATCCATATACATACACACACACACACACACACACACACACACACATATATATACACGTACTGAAATATACACACTTGAATGCAAAATAATAAGTTTAAAATAAGCATTTTTTAACAAATGCGAATTGAGAAGAAAATACAGAAAGCACAGTTTCTATTGTAATTCTACGTATTCCAACATTTTTATGTCTTTTAACAGTTATATATGTATATCACTTACAATTGGTTCGATTAAAAACTTACAACCATTTGTAACAAAGATTTTTAACGTGAAGATGACCTTAAAATGTCGAAATGTTGTTCTCTAATTTCTTTTAATTAAAGTACTAATACCCATACCAGCCGTCTTGAGATACATTTTTATTTAAAGTGGGTTTCTCGTAATCAGGAATTGCACGCATTTGTGTATTTTAATTCTGAATTTTTATATTTCAACTACGCCAACTATACACATTGCACACTAATAGCCATTTCAAAATGCAAAATTAAACATATGTTCGTACATTTTAGTTATATACTTTTACACATTACAAACTATGAGAATAGTTGCATTGTTGATGGAATTATACATCGGCAAAAAGCGCTTACTTACACGAGTTTGGTATGTATATTATATTAATTATGCAGTTAAAACTCACAATAGTTCATATTTTCACACTGGTCTCACGTTGAAAAGTTCATTCTTTTTTGGTGCTGATAAATTCCTTTATGAAAGTTTTTACTATATGGGGAATTGTTTGTTTTTAATATCGCGCAAAACTACACGAAGGCTATTTGCGCTAGCCATCCTTAATTTTGCAGTGTAAGACTAGAGGGAAGGCAGCTAGTTGTCACCACCCACCGCCAACTCTTGGGCTACTCTTTTACCAACGAATAGTGGGATTGACCGTAACTTTATAACGCCCTCACGGCTGAAAGGGCGAGTACGTTTGGTGTGACAGGGGAATCGAACCCGCGGTATGGGGAATTCATTAGTCTAGCAGCCCAGCATAGCCAAGTGGTTAAGGCGCTTGACTTGTAATCTGAGGGTCGCTGGTTCGAATCATCGTCATGCCAAAACATGCTCGCCCTTTCAGCCGTGGGGCTTTATAATGTACGGTCAATCCCACTATTCTTTGGTAAAAAAATAGCCGTACAGTTGGCGGTGGGTGATGATGACTACATGCCTTCCCTCTAGTCTTACATTGCTAAATTAGGGACAGTCGTTATACAACAATTCAAGCCCAAGATAAACCAATATAAAGGAATACCTTTATACTATATTAATAAATGTATCCAAGATCTAAGCGCGCCCTCTACATTCCTACACTCAATTACACAACCGACTTCAAACATATGGTCAGCTATAAGTCAGTTACCTCTTTCTTTCTTTGTGAACCTGACGATGACCGAAGAAGGCCGAAGTGTTGTTCGCTCCTCTATTAGTGCCTTCTCTACCCATTCCAGCCGTTTTTAAATGTATAATTGTCTCTACAAGTGGGTTTTCTAGTCATCACGGACTTTTATCTCTTGACTTTAGTAACATAAGTTATAGGTAACATGTCAAGAGAACATAGTTAAAATATACAATGTTGATGACTGGGTAGCCATAGCAATGGGCATTAGAAGTGTTGTTATTGCCTCTGACAGAGATCTCCCCACTCTGCAAATGGATCTGGAGCATCTGAGGCTAGTGTCACTGGTGACTTAAATGAAGTAGAATATTCGCTTTCCTTCATGGTGGTCCATGATCAGAGAATGATGTTTGGTTGAAATTTTGTTTGTTACGATGTCAAAGCTTGATCCATTTTGACATTGAAAGATCATGGATAGTTCTGGAATGTCAGTTACAATAAAGCTAACGCTCCAGTACTGACATAATAAATATTCTGCTAAACTAATTGGTCAACACTAATAAACAATCCACACTGTGTTTTGTTTTAAAATAAACCAGTTACTGTAATCTCAATTTTTTTTTCAGATGAAAGCACGAGACCTAAGACTAATTAAACTGTGTTGAATCAAACATATTTTTTCTCCACTTCCAGGGAAGCATTGGGGAATGTAGACGATGTTATATTATAACGTGTTTGCTACAGTTTCGTTTGTTTATTTTTAGGACTATATGTGACGTGCACAACCTAGCTTTTAGCGAATGAGTCCACAGACTTACCACTGAGATACTTGAAGCTTTCATGAAGTTAATGTTATTCAATTGATTATGCATATTTCTAATAGATAGTGCCATGAATTATTTAGACTTGTGAGAAGCACGTATTTGAGACATGGGCGTATTCATTTTATCCAAAGAAAATCAGAGTTGAGTAAAGACAGAGCATGGGCGAGTACCGAGCATTTCCTTCCAAAAGAATTGCCGCGTGAGTTTTATTTTAGAAGTGAAAAGTTTATTAAGAGTTTAACATGCAAAATCTTAATTAGTTAGCAAGTTTTCCCATGAAGAATAGCCTAGTTTCTCGTACAAATACAGTTTCTTCTAGTGTGGTGTAGATATTAAATATTTTAATATTTAAATATTAAATCGAAGCTTAATTTCAGCAACTAATATTTCTGTGTTGAAAAGAAACATGTTTATACTCGTATCAAGTAGATGCAGAACAAACCAGGTTTCTCTGTTGAGTTGTCTAAGCTTATTAGTCGAGTAATTCCCAAATACATAGAGAATATTTTGGGCGAAAGCTACTTTATTGACTGAAAATTTGCTCTAGTCCACATAATACAACATACGTTAATAAAATAATATAAATTGTGAAACATAAATTTATGGCAGATACAAAAATGCATCAACAGTACTTGTTCAATAAATATATATATATATTTCAAAAATATGACAGATCAACAATGATATACATATACAACAATGACATTCTAACTGTTAAATATATATTATTATATGAATGTATGAGCTAGTTTTTTATATTTCACTTTTTAAAAATACATTGAATGATATGGATGTCTACTAATGCAAGTATTTCCTATTTGCTACTATATTGTCACCTCTGAACTTGCAAAACCAATCTTACTCCAAATTACTCAAAAACAGTGCAATCAGAGACAGAACTCGAAGAAATTAAATTTACCTACTGAAATTCATCCAACGAGGACATTGGCGTCTCTTGCAGATGAACCATATAATATATTTAAGGAAAACTTCACTTCACATATGAACACCAGTGAGTTAAAGTAAAAACTAGTTTACTGTTTACTATGGTTCTCAAAGTGACACGGTGAAATATGAATTTAATTATACCGAATATTTAGCAAACATCTGGTTGATCTATGTGGATTAATCTAGAAATTTTAAATTGTACTAAACCACTGTTTAGCCAATTTAAAAAGTTATCGAATATGCTGGAATATGAACGAGCAGACAAGTTATAGTTTATATCAGGTGTGGTGAAGGCAGACTTGGTTTATTGCTTAGTATTCACTATTCACATTTTTAAGCCAAATTTTACTGTCAGAACGTTCGTCAAATGTCTCTAACTGGTCATTTAAGAGTACCCAAAGTACTGACAGTGAATGCTGTTGATTAGTTGCCTTCCATGTAGTCTGTCAGTTCAAAATTGATGATGATTATGTACAGGTAACCCTTGTATAGCTTTGTATAAAAGTCTGAAACAAGTGAATAAATTAGTCTATTTGGTGTAGCAGTTTATAATGATCAATATATATTGATTATATTATCAGTTATATCCATGTCTATTATCGGCAATGAAAAACCTATAATTCTCTGAGAGAGATTTTCTTGTATCGCTAGCTTTCCCTCTGAGCGACATATACAGCACAATATTTAGATCACCTCTTAATATTTCCACAAGGACTTTCATGTTCGGAAGAACAACTTTGCAACATTGGTTATATTTCAAGAAACTTCTTAATAACCTTAAATCTTTGCAATATATAAAGTATGAAGTAGTTTCTAACGTAGAAGGACACCCAAAAAATAAAAAAATTAGCCTTGACAGAACAAAAGTAAAGAAAAAGGCCACATGATAATCGGGGATTAACATAGAATTGTGAATACAGCTTACCACTGAAAATCAGGAAAACTGAAAAGTCCTTTTAAATTAAAGTACATTAAGCTGCAACCTTGACATCAGCAACCATAAAAAGACCGATACAAAATAAATGATGACGTCACATACCATCTTTCAGATATACTTACACGGAGAGAAAAGAAGATAAGAATGAATTATATTAAAGGACACTAGGCAGGAGCAGTTCATTAAAGCCAAGTTCTACCTTTGATACAAAGTGTTGATATTAGCTCTGCTAAAAATGTGCTAATACTGGAAGAAACTGATTCAAAAATTGCTAAATTGTGTTATTTGCTAATGGTGTCACATATTTTAAAGTGTAATAACTTTTAAAATAACAAAAAAAAATGACATATTCGTCTAAAAACTTTCAGGCTCTATTCCAGTTTGTAAATCTTAAGTGAGGTGTTGTGAACAGTTTTCAAAATGTTAATAAAATAAAGACAAATGTGTCACAAATTAACTGCCACATGAATTTATTCCTGCACATTACACAGTATAAAAGATGGCCATTATACTTGACAAGGCTGCTAATAACTTTCATTGCATGAATTACGTTTTCAAATATTAATAAAATTAGTAATTACCCTTGATAAGTTTATATCTACTGAAAAACTGTTCATGTTGTTTGATAAAAATATTTAAAATGTCTTTGCGAACTCTCGAAAATTACACATCAATACAATGTAGCACATAATTATTCATACTTTCCATTGAAGTAAGATTCGTTTCGTCCTCTAGTCTACATGTTCTCAAACGTAGACCTCCTTTGTGATGATCTCTTTATGCATTCTTTATAAGCTCTTCTGTATTTATATTGTCGACCACATCTTTGTGAGTGTGACAAACTGCCACATGGTTGAGACGGCACTGAGACATAGTTGACCTTAACCACGTCTTCAACCGTCTTAATGCAGAAAAGCTTCGTTCACATTCGCAGCAGGATACTGGACATACAAGCAAAATTTTTATGAGAAGAAACACTTCACTAAACATCTGCTGGCTTGTTTCATGCATTTTACAGTAAGCATTCTTCGCACCTTTCAGAGATACTGCTTTTGTTGTTCCTTTAAACATGGGCAACTGAAACTCGAGCCGTTGTGCAGAGATTTCTGGATAGAAATTTATAACCGAGTTGTCAATCTTGCCAGATGTGATCATGTTCTCAAGTGCCAGATATTGCCTCAAGTCATTCTTGTCTGCATTGAATCTTGTGGTCAGATGTTCTATGACTGTGTTCACAAATTCAAAATATTGGCTTCTGTAGTAATCTCTAGCTGTTGCAGAATGGTGTGCTGAGCCATCACCTGTGATCCTTCTGTAGGGTCTGCGAATGCGTGGTAGTTCAATATGCACCAGATCTAGGGAAGTTACCTTTTTCTCAGCCTCATCAAATATCTTGTTGTAAATTTCCTCTGTTCGCAATACCCGCAATTTCTCAACTGTCATTGCAGATGCTTCAATCATGCCAGATACTGTCGCTGACTTTCCTTGGAATGCACGGTTTAGTTCCTCTAATGCAGCTAATGGATGCTGAGCCATCAACAATCCTAAAACTGTATTTCCTTTGTCAAATCTGTTCAGCAGACCTCGTGCTTTCACTGCTACATCTGATTTTTCATTTGCTAATTCAAACAAAGAATCAACAATATTACTGTAGTGATTATTAGCACATGTAATTGCAGATAGGCGGCACAACCAGCGTGTTGGACATAGTGGGCGGATATATTTAACTGGACCATTGTGGCTGTCTAACGGTACAATATTTTCAACGATTGTCTTGTACTTGCCTGACCTCTGAAGCAAGACACCAAGTTCATGTACCCACTGGATAGATTTTCGAACACATTCATAAGCTTCAACTGCATGTTGCATTAATAAATTAGCCTTGTGTGCTCCGCAGTGAAAAAACAAAGCTGACTGTTGCTTCTCTTTTATTTTTTGCCTGGCATCCACTGTACGCACCACTCATGTTAGCGGCTCTATTATAAGTTTGTGCTCTTAATCCTGACAGTGGTAAATTGAGTCTAGTCAGTACATCAAGTATAGTCGAGGATATTGTTTCACCAGTTGTATTGGAAACACTGTAAAAACCAAGAAATGTCTCATGGACGTCAAGGTTCTCATCTACGTATCGTACACAATATTTGCTTTTTGTTCGGCACCTGTGACATCTTGAGTGTCATCAATCATTAATGCAAAGATTTCACTTTGCTGCACTTCGTGTGCTATGTTCCTCAGTATTTGATGGCTGAACATCTCCATTATTTCATTCTGAGCCTGGGGTGATGTGAATGTGGTTTTCTTTGACAAGTAGGCCGTCAACTCAGGATCTTCCTCTTCCAGGAGCTTTATTAACTGCAGGAAGTTCCCATCCGTATCAGTATGTTCACGTAATGCTAAACCTTGACGCAGTAAGAAACGTAAACTTCTGAATATTTTGGCTAGACTTTTTTTTTGCATTCTTCCTGCTGCTTCTTTTTTCCATCATGTAGCTGGACAGTCACTGGAGTTATATCAAGTGAACCTTCTGGAGATATAGCGAATCTGTGCTAAGAGGAGAATTGGTGTTCGTTGAGTTTCTGTTTTGTCTTTTTCCAGTTGCATAAACCGGTGGATATGAAGGTATACTCCATTCGCCTCTCCAATTTCCCTGTAAAAAGGCCTCTATTTTCCGCCATGGCACAATGAAAGCATATGACATTTTGAGTCTGATTGTCGAAGTACAGCCATGGTAACTCATCAAATCACTTGCCCTGGAAGTTGATATTTTGAGATTTTGCTTTCTGTCCTGGTATTAGTTTTGCGTCTGGATGATATGGCTTTCCACACTGTATTTGTGGAGTGTCAGATTTTTCATTACTGCACAAACTTGTTTCACAACTATCTGGTGGTTCATGATGTACAATAGTCGCACAAGCATTTTCAGACTCGTCCTCTGATGAACATGGTATTTCCTCTGTATGGCAAGTTTCTATTCCTTTGCTTGAGGTTGTTGGATTATCTGCATCGTCACTTGTAGTACTAGTAACTGGCTTGCAGAACTGTCTGATATCGGAAAGTTTCAAACGTTTGCTTGTCATAATTGGAATCTGTTTCCCAGATGACTCAACAGGCTAAAATACAGTCTTTATTGAAAAACTCTAACGTATAACGAACGAAGGTAGAACAGAATGGAAGTAGGACTGAACTGTACAATGCATTTAAGTCGAACGCGCGAACCTCACAGTGACTACCGAGCCGACTGACCGCCTGGTCATCGCTGGGACAATAGTTTGTGCGAGTTACAACACAAGTAATTGCAAGTTTCTCGAAAAATACTTAAACAATCACAAATATATTATATTCCTGTTAAAGCTCATCAAAAGGCAAACATGTTGTGATATAATGTCTATAAGCACGTCTATTAAATAAAAATACCTAAACAAAAACTAGCAATACAATTCGAGTAGAGGCTTCAGGTCGTTGAAATCGCTCTTTTTGTGTTCTAATTATACAAGAAAATACAATATTTTTACTATCTATGATAAGAGAATATATTGTTCTTTTACCATAAAGCACCAGCACTTTATTAGAGGGCGGTGATAATCTGAAATTTCATGGATTAATGAGAGCCACAAACACAGGTCTAATGAGCTCTGTTGTAAAATCGAGGCTCAGACTAAAGAGAGCGGAGGGGGGGTGATGTAGGGCTCGTCTGGATCCGAGCGACCCGAACCTGTCGTTAACTGTACACTAAACGTACACTATGGTTAGCTAAGGATTCGGCAGCTAAGGAGAGTAAGGCGTTCGACAATAAAACCGGCTAGACATACATAAGAACAAATGGCGTAGGAAAACCGCACAATATACACAAAAGATTGATGCAGCTACAAGCTACAAATGGCCTGCGAGATCTAGATCACAGGAGTTTACACTTGGGAGTAATATTTTCGAATTTCATGCTCTGTTTAATCTGTTGTGATGAAAATTTTACTTAATCTTACACTACGTACAAGACGTAGGTAGATTCTGTGTTAGTGCTTGCAAGCCTTGCATGTATACTTAGGCCTACTGACTGATACTTATGAACTATCGCTTAGATCGAAAAGCTTAGAAGCACGCCTATATTAAAGATGTACATTTCGACTTCTGGAAAAGCCTACATCTGGGCCTAATTATGTAATTCGATTGGTAAGAACACGAGAATCACAAGAACAAACACACAATTTGTAGACCTGTGATGCAATAAAACAATTCAACAAACCAAACTGTAGGAGGGGATGAGTTATGCACCATATCCCCACCTAAAATGAAGGGGGGATGTATCACCCATCCCCCAGGATCTACGCCCCTGATCTTAGGCCTATACGAAGATCCAATATTTCGTTACCAGACAGTCCCAAAATGGTGACTAATCATCAGAAAAAACAGATCGTTTGGGGTCACGTGGAATTTAACAGATCTTTTCGGGCTACTTATAATTAACAGACCATTTCGTGGGACATGGAACTCAACAACGGACGTAATTTTAGAAAGCTCGATTTTCAAATTAATTAACAAATCGCGGAGAAGTTGGCAAGGGTACACAGCGTTCGACATAGATTATGTGGTGGTAATATAAAACTTCTAGATATATAGAATATATTGCTCTGTGTTGCATGGTTTGAAAGTTATTGTATTTTAGAATGTGTACTACAATTTATAAAAATCCTTTATGTTTGTGATGATTAAACACTTGATAATATTTCATCAAATTTATTTATTCTTAATTAAATTATTTGAATGGATTGTTCTTAAAAATTGACACAGATTTGGTGGAACATTGTGACAAAAATAAATAATTTAATAAAATTGTCATTCTCTAAAGTTGTTTAGTTCTGTTTCTCTAGTGAATGTTTTATTTACTATTTGAATTTCGCCTTATATCAACGTTTTTAATATTACGATCCAGTTTTTACAAATTTTAACGATCAACCATAAGATTACTTGGTATACGCATTACTGTTACTGACAATTAAATGATGCATATCTTAACCACGTGTACGTCTATTTGGTCAATTGTTATTATGAGGGTCAAAGTGAATGTTTGGTAACCATACTCTTACTTTAATATAGATGTATATCGTATTTTCCGACGTCTAAGACGCACCCCCATTTTGATTAGCTAAATTTTGAAAAAAAAAAGAAAAGATAAACATAGCAATAATGTCGTAGTACTTTCATCAATCTTATCAAGATATTTCTTGGATTGTTTAGTGAGTTACGGTACGTAAGTCCTCCTTCCATTTCGCGTATTTTGTGAGCAATATACTTATCACATCTACCTTTAAAAGTGTATACCTTATATTACCACTATAATATCTGTATTATTACCAGTGATAACGTTATTCTAAGAGTTAAAAATAGTGCTATATTACAGCACCATACGTACAGTGACCTGTTCATGTTCATTTATTTGTTATTTAATACTAAGTAACGTATATATTTCAAGAAGGGTAATATAGAGAGGCTTGAATTACTGTCTAGTATCGAAACGCTTCTTCTAAACTCAGGTTTAGGCCCATGAGCAACGTAACCTTCGCCCTGGAAGACGCAGGGTAAACGTTTGTGACTTATTTTGGAGAAAAATAGCATCTTTGACGCCGGGAAATACGGTATACATATATATATCTTATAGGCTTGAACTGGAAAGAAGCAAAGTTGTAAATTCCGACGACATTATAGAGTACAAACTGATTAAGAGAATTATCGCTATTTGTTGGTAAGCGCAAAGCTACACAATGGATTATCTGTTTTCAATCCACGGTGGGTATTAAAACAAATTTGTCTTCATCTTGGCTAGATTTTGATATTATGTGCGATATTTTTTATTAAACGTCCATTTTAATATCATCTGCATTATGTTTATTATTCATTCGTTTTGATATAATCTGCGATATCTTTTATTAAATCGCCATTTTGATATTAAATGGATATTAAATATTAACAGTTTACCGAAGCTGTTGCGTTGTTTAGTTTTGGATATTTTGGAATATTCAAACAAAGAAAATATACTTCATATTTAAAGAATTGTTTGTCATTAAGTGCAGTTTCATAATGGTTTATTTCAACTGTGTTCACAGCGTAATCAAACCTAGAATTTTAGCATTCTATAAGCTTACTACTGAGTAACAGGGGCCTTCCTCAATAAAATAGTATAAGTAACGAGAAAAACACATTTGCTTTTGTAATTTTGAAGAAAACCCAAAAAACTGTAACGGAAAACAGACGATAGATGACGCCAGATAAAACAGCCTCCTGATTATTCCGATATAAGTACGTGCTTTTACAGCCTCGGAATATTATATCATAACTCTTTAGTGAACATCAGAGATGTTAAACAAGCATATTACTCGCTTTCTATGATCGACACTTTGAAACTTGTTAACAATTTATCATTCGTGTAAGATAGCTGTAACTTTCTTTTGTGCTGTAATAATTATTTGTATCCACTACCGAAAGACTTCCTTGGCCTACCTCAGGCATCGCTTTTTCACAATCAACAACAGTTTTACGCATGAAATGGATAAATCGAACATTATAAGTGATCTAGTGGACTGTTACTCATTACAACTATAAGTTGCATTATTATTTAAGAATACTTATCTGATAACAGAAGGTGTTGGATTTATTGCTAATTTCCACCCCATTAGCAATCACGATTTATATTCCTTTCAATTTAGCGGATCTAAGAAGCGTTAAGTCTAAAAGTTGAAATACCATCCTTAATGGAGATGTTGTGGCGTGAAGCACTAAAGCAAAAGATATCATCAACACACGCCATCAAAACAGCTGCGTCGTAAAAAATAAATCAAATAAAAGATATTTCGCCGCACGTTAACAATAATTAATAATAACGTTTTTTTTCTCACAGTTGAACAAAATGATAACTCGGCATTTAATTTATATTTTGCTATCTCGAAAGTTTGTGATAAAAAACAATTATTTTACGATAATTTAAGAATTATGTAATTAATCGTTCAAAAGTTTTTTTAGATGTAAAGAAAAAAGTTAACTGGTAACCCATTAAGGTTTCACGTTTTTTATATCTAATATTAAAATAGTTACTTTAAATGCACTGCTGCATGGTATTTTTTCACATCTGTAGCTACTTTAAATATTGGAAAATTTTCTACGTGAGAAATATACATTTTTTTAACAGACAATTACTCAAAACCATAAACTTTTCCTTTTAGTATATATTGTTTTTTCAAAACAATTGCTTCCCAGTGGTACAGCGATATTTTTGTGAACTTACAACGCTAGAAACCCCTTGCGATACCTTTGATGGGCAAAGCACAGATAACTCATTGTGTGGCTTGGTGCTTGATTACAAACTGAACAAACGAACCTAAGTCTTTTGAACATATATAGGGGGTTGTGCACGTTATTTTAAATACAGTACTCAAATCAGTGGGGAGTGCCATCAGGAGAGTTGAAATACCAGTACAAGTTTCAAATTAAGTGAAAAATTCGCCAAAGTAAGAAAAAAATTAAAATTCTCAGACGATCAATATTAATTTCCACAATAAAATAAATTTGTATTTTTATTGGAAATACAAAATTTACAAATGAAAAATTATATAATGTATAAAAATTACGTTGAAAAGTGTACGTATGTTTTTGACGTTTTAGTCATTGATATGTTGAGCAGAGCCAGCTGACTGCAACTGACATTCCAAATGTTGTTCACCTGACACTGTGACTCCACATACATGATGTATGCTTATCTACATGATTATGATAAAGCATAAAGTGTTGGTGTTCATAACATTATCATTATACTTATACCAGTGTCCTATAATTTTTGACAATGTGGTATCATAGTCATGTTTAAGTGTTTATAAATGCATCGTCGTGATGTTATAGCATCTCATGTTTGTGAATGGTGGTCCCTGTGACTACTGGTGACCAGCAAAAAGAGAAAGAAAGTCACACTTTGCACTAAACTTCAGACTTGACTTTTTTCTTACAGTCATTACTACTGACGTAACGAAGATGTGTATGACCTAATGATTTTTTATGATAATTATGTGGTGATTTTACGATGGTGGTGGTGATACGACAGTATGATTTTTTTAATGCAACTATATGGTGATGTTAAGACAGAGAGGGTAATGACGTAACTGCATGGAGATGTGTTAATGCTTATATGTTTAATATAGTAAACACCCACCCTTTCAGAGTTGGGTGCACAGCTGCAGTACTATTCTATATTGAATTAGTACTAATGTTTATTGGCTTAGTAAAGTCATCTTAGTTTCAGCAATTTTACAATGTCCTATGTAATACCATTTTATATATTTAATATGTTATTAATGCTTACTGCTTAATGAATAGTGATATCAATTATAATAGCTAGCGTTATACCATATTTTATTGAATTAATGTTAACGCAATGGCATTGATAATTGTTTCTGCTTGTCTGGGTTGATAACCTGATAACTCAATAGGTATCTAGTTGGAAAAAGTTTGAGAACCACGTGTCTGAACCTTTTTTTGAAATAATTTTTTTACTTCGTTATTTACTGGATATATTGTCAATTTAAATTTTTTCAGCGGTATAGTTATTTATGAGCAATACTCATAGTTTTCTGCTTTTATAGGAGTCGTGTTTGCACTTAACCCCCCCAAAAAAAATCACAGACAATTTGTTCAGTTAATGTAATTTAAATCATAATAGTTCATGCTTTATATCTTTTGATTTTCAAATTTTGCAGGAAACAGAAAGCAAATTTTGAAAAGCTAACCTTAACTTTTGAAGTACTGTACAATCTCAAAGAAAATTTGGACACAAGAGGATCAGCTCAAATTTTGCTGTCTGTTTTATGTGATTTATCTGTTTCGAGTTACCGTTTTTTCTGGTTTTCGATGAATTATCTATTGGGTATGCTCTTGACTCAAATCGCTATGTCACGTGATAATCATTGTGGAATGAACTATCGTGGTGGAACGAAACATATAATTATATTTTAATATTGTTTGGTATTTAGTAGATGGTGTGATGCCACCGGAGAGTGAATGTCTCGGAAGGCTGTGTTACGTCTTTTCCTGACGCAGAATATTCTTGCTTTCAGTTAATTAAGATGTGTTTAGATCGAAGTTTCAAAATTTCCGAGGCAGGAATCTCACTTTTACTTAATAGTATTGGAGATATGGATCAGTCTGGGACACTATAGGATCATTAAGAAAGGGACATGTAGCAACTCACATCCTACCTTTGGGAAGTAAAATTAAGGAATTTTAAAAGAGGTGAGAATACCTGAACATAAAGGTCAGTGACAAAAGCCATCTCTGTGCCCCAGATTACAGTATGCAATGTAATCAAGCAGGATTTATTGTTTGTAAAAGCGATACAAATCATGTATATTCGATCTGCTTTCATGACATGTCCGTTAAGCTGTCACATACCTCAAGCAGCTGGATAATTAAATTTGATATTAAAGCTATTCTATAAGAAGACAGACCAGCGAGCCGACAGAAGCTTGGATTTATGTGACCAAGCTTGAAATGGGTTTTAGGGAAGATATCGTACTCGGATGTTAGATGGATTGCGGAAAATCAAAGGAAGGACCAGAGTGTTTTGGACATTAGAGCGGTACGATGGAAACTATTCCAATGGAATTTACACTTTCGAGCCACTGTTAAGATGTACGATCATGACCAGATGTGGCCGCATGGTATTAGATGACGTTATAATATAAATTATTTAACTTTTTTTTCGTCACAGAGAAGTAGCCCTATTTTTCTTTTCCTTAATGCCATGAAAAAACGCAATGAGCCTGAATAACTTCTACTGTTCTCAAGAGATGTTCTTATCTGGCTAAATTAGAAACTGGATACAATATTTTTTTACTGTTATTTGTAAAGTAACGTAAAATCATTTGACGATGAGTAAAAGGTTACTGACTGATTTTTCAAAGTAAGTATTCTAAACATTTCTATAGGGCCAAGATCTAAGTTCAAATTGATATATTTCGAGATGTCAGTACTCATATTTTAAAGTTAGACATGCATTATATATAACTTTTGATAAGGAGATAAGAGTATATCGCTACCAAACAAGTGTATACCCAATTCTCTTTTATAAGATGAAAGATACGTATCTCAGGATGGCTGGTATGGGTATTAACACTTGTATTAATAAAGCAGAGAAAAACGTTTCGACCTTGTTTTGGCGTTATTCTCTGCTTTATTACTAAAAGTGTTAATACCTATACTAGCCGTCCTGAGATACATTTTTACTTCAGGTGGGTTTCTCATTATCACGAAAGTAAAAGCTAAGAGACTTAGCTGTACTGCTAATAAATCGGTGTAAACCCAATTATTTTCTGCAGAGTGAATGCTGACAGACAAGAGTGCATTGCTAACAAACAGGTTTGGCGTAATTTTCTTCTACCCTACATTAAGTTGACATGTAAGTTTTTTTATAACATAATAAATTAATCGCCTGATATCAGAGAAATATTCTAAGATAATAACGTTTATTCAAATATAGAGGGTCTGTTTATTAAATATCAATTTGAAAAGCTTTTCACTTGTAAAAAAAAAGAATGTTACATACATACAAACATATATATATGTACCCAGTAAAAAACAAAACAAAACATTCCAATGTAAAATATATATATCTATATAATAGTAGTGTCTGTTGTATGTCCATGTAGCTACTTCACAGGTGTAAATGGATTTTCACCAATTTTGGCGTGAGGGCTCATTGAGTTTACGCGGAGAAGCATGCAAAATTTCGGTTTCATATTTTGTGTTTTACAATTTTTATGGCCGTTCTTTTTCCTTACAATTACATATAGGGGAATAAACTTTTCATGTTCTGAGATAACCTTTCATTAATCATAAATTTACACAGCTTCTGTCCAGGGGAGAGGTTCTTCAGCGAGTATAATAATAAATTAGAATATGCTACTTTATAATAATTGAGTAATACACCCTTACCTTTCAGCTTTCACTCCGTAGAAGACAATTTGGTTTACATTTATTTATTAGCAATGAACTCTTGTCTTTTAGCTTTCTCTCTATAAAAGAGTATTAAATTTATATTGTAGTTTCCAAATGGTCTTATAAAAATACGAATAGCAGGAAGTTTACGTATTTTATCTAAAAATCATGATCTGTTTTGTTTGTTGTAAAGAACAAAGTATCAAAACGACCCATCTGTGCTCTTCCAATCGGTGGGAATATAGAAACTTGATTTTTTTTTTTGCATTGTGTGGTCATAGATTTATCGTTGAACCAGTGCTAATTGACTCATGTTGAAGTTCCTTTCACAGTTCACATGTGCTCTTGAACTTAGGACTTCATCTCAACACTATTATTGTCGTTGGTAAACATAAATTGTTATCAACAAACCAGCAAAAAATATGATTTGAGTGTTCTATAAACTTACTGTTTAGTCTTAAAGGCATATTAGAGCAAAACGTTCCTCGTAACGTGCAACTTTTAATATATATATAACAATACTAATTGAATTCCTTTGGTGTTTTAAGTAGCCAAAGTATGCATTAATTATACGAAACCGATTAGTGCTATATATTTTCACGTAAGAGATATGTTGAAACTTATTGTCAAGTGTGTTATAATTTAAAGATAGTTTTTGTTAAGTATTGTGCCAAAAAAACTAAATAAATTATACAAATAACGACAACCTGTAACCATTGAAAAGTTAGCGAGTCACAAGTAAAGCACAACCGATACACTAGACCATGTTAAATATAACTTCATTTTGTTGAAATAACTTATAAAACTGATGTGTTTCAACGTTTCTACCTTGACTGGCCACTAGTACATTAAACGTCAATTGCCCAGTTTAATAACCTCTACGAAAATTGGTTGAATCTCGTTACAATTCCTCTATACACAAGTACAGGCTTATAGAACTAATTGACGCCATCTTCCTGAAACGAAGTGAACGATAAAGCATGGATGGTTAATGTTAAGCCGCTCTACTTAAAAACAGCTCGATGACTCCCACGAGTGAGGACCTGGAACGGACTGGTGATTATTATGCTCAATCGAAATCCGTCTCTGAATATATACGTCAGCTCTTAAACAATGGGGCGATACTATGTTACGCTAAATTCCATGACTAGTTAGTAAACAGTAGCTTAAGGGGTAGTGGTAGGTGGTGTTGAATAGCTTCTTTCCCTCTTGTTGGTCACTTGTATTTTAGAGACGATTAATGAAGACAGCTCTCAAGTAGTCTTGCATGACCTTCATTAATTAAATGATTATGTGGATGTCATGAAGTTTAAAAACACCTATGTTGATCGAATTAAGTAGAACCATTTTAAAAAAACATCACTGCTTCGATGTACTTCATGTTTAATTTTTAACATGAGATTCTAGTGTGGACATAAATAAGTTTTTAGTTTAGAACTAAAGAAAACAAACTCACACAT
Source organism: Tachypleus tridentatus (assembly GCF_004210375.1). Lineage (NCBI taxonomy): Eukaryota > Metazoa > Arthropoda > Merostomata > Xiphosura > Limulidae > Tachypleus > Tachypleus tridentatus. Next base: position 64,115,800 of record NC_134833.1, on the reverse strand, counting down.
GCATAATAGACCACGACTCGTATTGTTAGATAATTTTATTATACTTGCTCCATCTTTGGGTATCTTTACAGTTACGTAAAGACAGAATATATTAAAATGTTTTTAGGGAATAAAAAAATTAACTCAAATCCCAAACTGTGTTTTAAAACTAACTAACCTAACGAGCTTACAGTTAATAAATAAATTGTTTCTTTCTAAATATTTTTAAGGTAAATCAACAAAACTGTTAAAAACTGTTCTTACTGATAACCATCTACTATATTTAGACAAAAAAGATCTCATTCTTACAATGTCCCAGTTTAAGTTTGATTACTTATAATGCAAGAAATCGGGTTTCGATGCTTATGGTGGGCACACCACAGATAGCCCATTGTGTACTTTGTGCGTAACAACAAACAAACAAACGTATGTCTCATCCAAAATAATTTCTTCTTTAAAACATCTTCTGTATCATACCAGTTTAGAAGTAATGTTTAATTTCTACACTCCACAATTAGCAAGGTTAAAGAAGTGACGAAAGAATTTTATGGGACTAACTTCGAACGTTTTCATTTCTGTCGATCTTATGTCGAGGAAGGTATTCTGAGACTAAACACATTATACAACTGTTAAAGTGATTTTCAGGGACGAATGGAAAAAGAAGAGCAAAACAGTTTTAATGTATTAGTTTTAATATTTAGATGAAAAATAGTAATTTATAACAGTTCGAGGATTTTTAGTTTTTAAGAAGAGGCAATTGGACTTTTTTACATTTTTCTCGCAACTGATCTTATATTCCAGTAGTACGTCTCATGGGTGTTTGCATTTAAATAGGCTATGATTTGAACTTATTGGTTAATTCAGGAGATGCCTAATTAACATTCAAATTAAACGTTTTGCATTGGTGCCTATTTTTATGTTAATGTTGAATAAAATGTTCTCGAACTTGCGGAATGTGCAAATTTAGGATGTATGTTAAATTAGACATATTTTGTCGTTACGTACTAGCCAAAGGCATTTTACTTTTTTATGATATATAAATTTCTTCTGATAAAAAAATTGTTTTTCTGTGTAAATTATATCTTTTGTATAGTACGTATTGGTTGTGAATATATTTGGCTGGTTTTGAATTTCGCGCAAAGCTACTCAAGGGCTATCTGCGCTAGCCGCCCCTAATTTAGTAGTGTGAGACTAGAGGGAAGACAGCAAGTCATTACCACCCACCGCTAACTCTTGGGATACTCTTTTACCAACGAATAGTGGGATTGACCGTCTCTTTATAACGCCTCCATGGTTGAAAGGGCGAGCATGTTTGGTGTGATGGGTATTCAAACCTGCGACCCTTAGATTAGGAGTCGAGTGCCTTAACCACCTGGCCATGCCGGGCCTGTGAATATATAATGTGCAGGAATAAAAACTGTAATGACAAAGTTAAATGTATTGTATAACATTACTTTTCTTGGGTTTTCTTTTCTAAACTTAACCTTCCCATCCCCTACTCCACTGTAGCTTTGCAGTAATATTACAGCAGTTTCAATAACCATTTGGTGCTTAAATACCAAACAAAACTTGAAGTTAATTGAGAATAATACATTAGTAAAAATGTATTCAAATAAACAAAATAGTATTTTATTCACTACAGTTATAGTTTCAAGTGTATTCGAATCAAAGAAAACTTAGTCATTAATGTGACTTTATATGTAACACGAGTTTTAATTTATTCCACTTACATTATACGAGAGCTTGCCAAATATTGATAACACTATGTAACAAAATTTTTACTTTTTTTTGTTCCTGGGCAGAAAGTTTTATTTCCCAGTTGTTTCTGCCTAAAGTAAATGGAAAAGGCCTATTTTTCTCTTTAAACATTGCTTTTGTGACCTGGGTAATGAAATTTTCAAATTTACCCATTCTCGAGAACATTCTAGGTAGATTCAGTGCTGAATAGCTTATAGAGAATTTTTTCTAACTTACAAAAATTTTCAAAAACTTTCTAGAATGTTGTAGAAGCCTCAAAGCTGTGCTGCTCCGTCTCTTTTCCTGGCTCATTCGATGCACCTTAAAGAGGAATACAACAGCGTCAAGACCTTGCTAGAAGCCTTGGAGTATGATGAATATGGTTAGGAGGTTATCAGAGACTTCAAAATGGTGGCATTTCTGATGGGTTTCCAAAGAGGCTTTATCAAGTTTCCCTATTATCTTTGCCTTTGGGACAGCAGGGACACCGCAGCGCACGATAACAGGAAGCACTGGCCACAACGGACCGAGTTCTGTGTGGGGAGGCACAAAAGATGTTGTTCCCACCATTGCACATAAAATTGGGTCTTATGAAACAATTTGTCACAGCTCTTGATAAGGAGTCTGCAGCCTTCAAGTACCTTCGAGACTTCTTCCCTAAGCTGTCTAAAGCAAAGGTCAAAGCTAGTGTCTTCGTTGGACCACAAATAAAGAAAATCCTGGAGTGCACAGAATTCCCCAAGAAGCTCAGTAGGAAGGAAAAACTTGGGGCACCTATGTCGCAGTGGTTCGTGACTTCTTGGGTAATCACAAGGCCGAACATTATGTGGAACTGGTTAAGGCTCTGGTGGAAAACTACGGTAAAATGGGTTGCAAAATGTCCCTGAAAGTCCATATCCTTGACGCTTATCTTGATAAATTCAAGGAGAACATGGGAGCATACTCAGAGGAGCAAGGCGAGCGTTTCCACCAAGATATACTGGACTTTGAACGCCGCTACCAAGGAGCGTATAACAAAAACGTGATGGGAGACTATATTTGGGGGCTGATACGTGAAAGTGATTTACATTACAGTCGCAAATCTCGAAAAACTACTCACTTCTAAACATATTCGTACATTTTTGTATAACTTTAGCATAAATACATGTAAATCTTGATTCATGTGTTGTTTTATTCAGGCCTTATGTAAATGAAAATGTGCAAATTTGCCCGCTTTTACATGGAAAATAGATTAATTTCTAAATTTCATTATTCAGGTCATAAAAACAAAGTTTGAAGGGAATAATGACCATTTTCTGTACTTGTACAACATAGAGCAGTTAGGAAATAACACATACTATCCAGGAAGAAAATTTGTGTTACATAGTGTAATAAGCGTGTGTTCAGTCTTATTTTTATAGATGGTTCTATGATACTAAGTTTCAGAATAACAAATTCCTATCGAAAACTGTCTTGTTAGGCTTAAAATTTACATCTAAAAGCCAGGAAGAGAAATAAAGTTTTATCTCGTCATAAATTAGTTTCTATGTTAACTCAACTATTTAACAAAAAACAAAACAAAATCACTGACAGAATGACGAAATGACACACCGTACGTTTAATTTATAATATTCTTCACGAAGGGTGGTGTGGGAAATTAATACGAAAAAACAAAGTTACAATATGCGTTTGTACCAAAGCTATAGTTTAGGAATATCTTCAGCATACATCTCATATCAAGCTAAATACTGTTGTTTTTCTTCTATTTTACTATAAAGTCATTTAGCATAAAGAATGAAGTCTGTCCAAACTGTGGTAAAATAAAAGTTTCTGTCCGCATCCTTGTTGTAAATTAGTCTTGCCTTTTTTTTCCGGATTAAAAAACGTGGCGTGTTACTACAGTTATAAAGCATACACAACAAACAAGACAACAAAATATTATACTTAAGGTGGTTTATTTGGTTTGTTTTGAATTTTGAACAAAGCTACTCGAAGGCTATCTGCGCTAGCCGCCCCTAATTTAGCAGTGTAAGACTAGAAGGAAGGCATCTAGTCATCACCACCCACTGCCAACTCTTGGGATACTCTTTTACCAACGAATAGTGGGATTGACCGTATCTTTATAACGCCCACACGGATGAAAGGGCGAGCATGTTTGGTGTGACAGGGATTCGGAACCGCGACCCTCAGATTATATTCTTAAAAACAACCTATCGTAGGTTACTGAATCACTGTAGATTAACAAAAGCTCGAAAGAACTGATAAAATTACTTTACTTTATATCTTATCAGGAGTGTTTCAGTTTGTGCTTAGTATGAACTGATATGATGAAAACAGAGAAATATTATAATATTTTATATCAGTGGTGCACAAACTTTTTGAGTCAGGGGCCACAAACAGACTTCTCGTAACCGTTGGGGGCCACAAAAAAGTGAAGACTAAAATCGTCCCACAGTTGTTTCACCCAAGATTGACATCACATTTAAGAACACACAAATAACGATTACATCAAAGAGTTTGCACATTATTCTAAGAAATGTTATGATACGTCAACTGTCACAAAGTCAGTGCGATGGATGGTGCTGCATGTCGTCTACGAGCTTAGAAATTTCCGGCTTGATGTTTGACGTTGAAAGACACAAGACTGCTTCCAGATGATCATCAGTCAGCTAATTGCGAGTGTTGTGTTTGTTCAGTTTCATACGCGAGAAAGCCTGTTCGCAGCAGTTAGTGCTGCCAAACATGCTGGTGTGGACAAGTGCGTTCTCTTTCAGATTAGCAAATATATCAGGCAATGTTTTGTAGAAGTCAAACAAACTGTTTTCTCAGTAAATAGCACGCAGTTCATCAGATGCCTGGAGATCAGTAAGTTTGAGCTCATATTATGCTGACAAGTTATCCACTGACACACTAAACGGATCAGCAAAAAGTTTCATTAACAATCTGCATTGGTCAAAGTCATGAAACCGTGAGTTGAAGGATTGAATCAAGGTATTTAGCTTCCCAACATAAACTTGTGTGCCAATGTCCTCATTCTTTTGTAGCTGTGACTAAAAAATGGGAAAGTGCACGAAGTTGCCTGATGCTGCTTGCTACCAGAACAACTGCAACTTTGTCCTGAAAGCTGAGACGTGATTTGCAAGCTGACAGACAAGCTGATGTTTGTCTTGCAACTTCAAATTCAGATGATTCAAGTGTTGTGTCATGTAGACCAGAAAGGTCAAATCAGCTTGCCATGCTGGATCAGTCATGGAAATCACTTCTGTGTCTTTGTTCTTGTTTCTGAGAAATTCTATCACCTCATCAATCAACTCCCAGAATCGTTTGAGCATTTTCCCTCGACTCAGCCAGCGTACTTCGCAGTGATACACAAGGTCACCATAGTCTGAATCAATTTCTTCAAGAAGACTTCGAAACTGACGGTGATTGAGCCCTCATTATTTGATGAAATTAATGGTTTTCGTTACTAATGCCATCAGTGCCTGTAAACCAAGTTCTTTACTGCACAGGTTCTGTTGGTGAATAATACAGTGCAACTTCACCAACTGTCTGTCCTGCTTTCCTTGATGCTTCATCAACAGCGCTACCAGCCCGCTACTTTCTCTGGTCATGGCTGGTACTCCATCAGTTGTCACACTTACCAGTTTCGTGAAATCCAATGAAACACTATTACACAGTCGTACTATCTCCTCGAATAGAGCAGACCCAGTGTCTGACCCTTCATGGAACCCATGCCGATTAGTTCCTCTGTGATATCAAACGATGACGACACACCACGAACAAAAACTGGTAACTGTGCTGTTGAACAGATGTCAGTCGACTTATCCGCTGCCAAAGAGAAGTAGACAAAGTTGGCTGATTTATTTGTAAGCTGCCTTATCACGTCTACTGAGAGGTGTGAAATTCTTCTTTGAATTGTCATACGATTCAAAACCACCGTCTGTAGCTTGCAAACTGCTTCCGGACACTTTTCCGATGCAATAATCATACATTGCTTGATAAAATCACCATCAGTGAACGGTCGGCCAGATTTCGCTATCATTAACGAAATATCGTAACTGACCTCACATGCTGCACCTAAATCTGCTGACTGCTTTGAGAAAACGTTCTACTGGTGATTCAGCGACCGCCACAGTGATTCAATTCGAGCTGTTCGTTCATCACCGACAACGTTGTGGAAATCTTTATACTTCAACTCATAATGACGCTTTATATTGGATACCTTCGCCACTGGTACTGTCGAATGACACAGCAGACAAATCACGTTCTTCTGTTGTTGAACAAAACAGCATTGCATAGTCCAGTCATCATGAAACTGTGGATTTTCGTCGTAAACTTTTCTTTTACGATCAGCTGCCATTTTTGTTGCGAAATAATATTAAAATAGGGCTTGTAAGTAAATCTCAAAGAACAATTGGAACGCGTGAGATTTCGTAATTACGAAAATATTACGTAATTGCGCCAATGATTAAATGCCTATGCATTAACAAGATTTGCTTATTAAATTTTTTTTATTGTTTAATACAAATATAGAACCATCCAGTTTTTAATCTAGTTCATATTCTTCTGTAGCGCTTAATCTTCGCACAGACGCGAACCCTCTATGTTTGACTTTACCGTTGGATATTGCGGGGCGGACTTTGTGCACCACTGTTTTATATGGTTTCAATAAAGTGATAACTTTAGAGCTTAAGTTGTGATAATTATAAGTTGATGGGAATATACTATTATGAAAGTTTAGAATCCCAGGTATGATAGTTTTATGTTGTTATGAACATTCTAGCATGACAACTTTATGACTTATGTTATGATCGCTTTATGTTAGTGTGAGAGTAATGTATAATCACTTTTAGATGGTAAGGGCTTGAGGTTTCTTTGGTTTATGCTTTTTGTCTATTTCAACGTCTTTGAAATATTAACTAAAGTTAACTGGTCTTTTCATAGAAGTATAGAGTTGACAAACTGATCATATCAATAATTATCAGAAACTGAGCATACCAATAATTGTCTGAAATCTAGGCTATGAATGGTAGCTACATCAAGTTATGAGAAGGACTGTTCTATAGCAGAAAGAAATGATTACATCAAGTTATCAAAATATTTGTGTACATAAAATTGTTGACAGGAATTAACCTGGCGTGACATAATGGTTAGCGTGGCAAACTGGAAGTTCGAAGGTCTCTTGTTCGTGTCCCGTTGATGTAAAATCGCGCCTTGCACTCTGAGGCCATGCAGGAGTTGTAAAATTAATGGCCATTTCTCAATGTTCGATTAAAGCAGGTAAATGTAATCTGATGACACAAATGACGTGAAACACTGTTGTATAAAAGTTTTATTAACAGATTTTTTTGTCGATAGATTTCAAAGTTCTATGAATTTTCCATACTTGCTATAAAAACTAAACTTTAATAAATTGCTGCAAATGTGTAAAAATCAAATAATTATGCAACGTTCAAATAAACTGTTAAAATTATGTTAAAAAGTATAACCAGGCGGGTTGTTTGAGTTAGTCTTGGAGTTTCGAGCTTACCGTCAGCCACGCCAGACTTATATTAAATTGAGATATACAATTGCAAGTGGAGTACACAAGTCGCTGACTCAAGGAAGTTTACGGTTAGTATAAAGAATTGAATCTGAGGCTGAGTTTCAGAATACAATTCAATGTTTAATATAACAATTTCTGAATAACGTATAATACTTTTTAAGCATCTGATTCCCTTCTGTAACTCTATTCGATATTATCTATCTGGGCTCGGTCAGCAATACTTTTGAGTTCTCCTTAATTGAACGGGAGACATTGGCATGCCTGTTCCCTACGTCATACATTAGGTTGACAACATGGCTGTTCTGTACATCATATCTTAGGTTGACAACTTCTCTCAGAAGGTTGGCAGCAGATATCTTTGGCAGCACAACACTCACTTTCTAACAGACTGGCTCTTATTTTGGTAGCGGATTCTTTCTGACCCAAGAATGATCTTTCCAGCCCAAAACAGTGGCTTTTATACCAATTCTCTTTTGCATCTTTGCGACTTCCCAAATATTTTATATGTCCACTAGCAAGTAAACCTGTCTCTTAATTGGTCGATTTTTTGCAACTCGTCATAATTCTCGGAACTAAAAACAAAAATACTTCAATGATTGTAGAAGATGTAGAATACGCATGTTTATGCGTATCTATATTTATCTTGTGGACATCAATTCTACATCAAAGTTCCACCTCATCCCTTGTTTGGAAGTTTTTATTCAAGTTAATATAAACATCTCTTGTAGTTTTTTCTTTGTTATGCGGGTGTCAGTCTGTTGGTATGGTTCTTGTATCTAGCCTCTATTGGAGTTCGCGTAAACATTCTAACGACCTTTTCTATGCCATGTTAGCGTCAGTTCAATCATTCCTTCTCAGGTGCATCATTGACATAATTTTCTTTTATAATCAAGAGTTGTCGATGAACACAAATGTATTAGCTAATTCTTGGACAATATTTCGTTGTAATGGGCTATACGTTCTGCTCCTGGCGTATATTTCTCGCTCCCTGAAGCATTGAAAATGACGAAAAACATTTTAAAAGACCACAGTGCATTAAAAGGTAACACATTTATCTCATAAAAGCTCAGCCGTTTGTTTTTCCATCATTTTTTAACAAATTATCCTTGTATAAAAATGTTTCGTTTTATATTTTGAAAACATATTAAATTGGTGGATTATTCAAATTAAATTGTTATATTTCGGTACTTATTTTTAGCTAAAACTCATTTTGAATTTCCTGGAATAAAATAACTAAGCTATGTTTAAACGAATGTTACCAGTTTGATGGTTAACATTTGTTACGAATAAAGGTTCGATTATTTTTAAATAATAATGAAAAATTATTGCTTTTACAATAATATACGGTATATCATATTTTTCAAACCCTAGAGTTCCATAGTGTTTGACCCAGCATGACCAGATGGTTAAGGCACTAAACTCGTAATCTGAGGGTCGCGGGTTCGAATACTCCTAACACCAAACATGCTCGCCCTTTCAGCCGTGGGGGTGTTATAAAGCGACCGTCAATCTCACTATTCGTTGGTAAAAGAGTAGCCCAAGAGTTTGTGGTGGGTTGTGATGACTGGGTGCCTTCCCTCTAGTCTTGCACTGCTAAATTAGGGACGGCTAGAGCAGATAGCCCTCGTGTAGCTTTGCGCGAAATTAAAAAAATAAACAAAGAATCCCTAGTGGTTAAGCGGTAGGTTTGAAGATTTGTTAACGCTAAAAACTAGGTTTCGATACTAATGGTGGACACAACACAGATCTCCTAGTGTGTAAGTTTATGCTCAACAACAAATACAGAAATCAATAGTAGGTGCACAAAGTCCTTAAAATGATCCATAAAATCTTTAAAAATGATTTTGTCAGTATTAACTTTTCATTTTATCGTAAAAGGGCGAGAACAAGTTACCTACTTGTTTAGCTCATAATAAATAGAAATTCATTATCTTTCGGAAGCTTTTGTTCATAATAAGTGGATTCATAAATATAGAAACTACACAATTACGAGAATGGGTAAAGAGAAGTCGTGTACAAAATACGTACAATTTATTGAAGCAGAAAACTACACAAACGCTCTCGTTGCCAAAGTCGTTCAAAAATCTATAATTCGTAATTCTGCATATTATTTGTACTTTTGACAGCACTGCTCTGAGCCTTCTTTTTCAACTGTTATATTTGTGTTATTATAAATGCTTAGTTTTTAGAGCAATTGTTAAAGAAATAGTTTAGAAAACGCAACTCGTAACTACGAATACCATTTTTGCTTTTAATTACTGTGAGCTAAGCCTTCTTCTTCCAGCGATTACATATAGTATTGGAATTTACATTATTATTTATTATAAATACCTGATTTCGTAAAGCAAATCATATTGCCAAAGATATGGTTTACAAAATTTGTAATCGTAATTACGCATACCATTCTTATTTTTTAACTACAATGGGATAAGTCTTTTTTATTTTTCCAGATTTTACCTATAGTATCATAACTTACGTTACTGTAAATACCTACTCTTGTAGAGTAAGTGTAATACTGTCTTAATTTGAAAAGCGTATGTGTAAATATTTGAAATACGTAAAAACAATTTGTTGATTATGATAGATGTTTACTTGTGTAAAAATATGAAAAGTTTATGTGCTTTACAAATCGGGGAAAATTTAGTATCCTGACATTCGAAATTTAAGACATAATCAATTCTTTATCATCAACAAATTATTGTAGAAGCGCTACTCTATCATATCCTATTTCATACAGTGCTTCAAGTATATTTCTTGTATTCAATAAATAATATTTTTCTATAAAATATTGAGAATATTTGGTAACAGATTAAGCCTATTATAATTTCTTTTCGTCATCTTATATATTTTGTTATCTTTTTATAAAGGTAAATGAGTCCTTACAAAGACGTATAACCCCCTTTTTTTAGACGTTATAAATTATGTGTTTGCACCGATTCCAAAACGTCAGGATGATCTCGAGTTAAATCTTTTATGAGAAGCTCTTTTAACATTTAATACCTCACTTTTTTTAATATAAATTAATTCGATAGTTATCGAAAACGAACTAAAAGCTTTTAGCCGATAAAGGTATAATTATTTTATCTTATCAGACCTTATTATTTTCAAAATTTATAAATATTTGCATAATAAATATGCAGGATTACTTGTATTTTTATTCTTTTTAATTTCCATACCAACAGAGATCCACTGCAGTTTTCAAACGAGATTGAAATAAGCCTCGGATTTGAGCGTAAGTTAAACGTATGATGTTAATTTAGAAATTTTGACAAATTTAAAAATGTATATCTCATCCTTTGTTGTCAATTCAGACTACGACCTGAATAGTTAAATTTTTTACATACACAGACATACGTTCCTTAGCACTGATAGGTGCTATTTTTATTTTGTGTTGTTAAGTTTGCACAACCGCTGTGAAACTACCATGATATAGGCCTTGCGTTTCTTTCCGCATAAGGTTTAGCTATTCCGCAAACAGTGCTCGTAGAAAGGTAAGAATTAATTGCTACTGAAGCTATAAGTAATATGTAGTATATTCGGTATATATTTTAGTTTGCAAACCTAAGATAACAAATTTTGATAGTTTGTAGGTATGTTTAACAAACAAAATATAGGTGAAATGCTCTTGCCAGGCAGTAAAAATGCAGCAATGTCGAAACTGATGAATTTTCTAAATATTCTAAGAATAATCAATCAACAGTTTTACACACACACACACTCATAAGCACTTTTCCTCAGCTGCCTCAAACATCTATATATGACATATTAGGCATATCTTTCGTAGAGGTCAAATGAATAAATATTTGTATCAAATAACCTGAACTATTAATAATTTCTGGCTCTATGCAGGTAGAATACAGACTAAAAGGCATAAAATAGGATATAAAACCTATATATATATGTATGTGTGTGTGTGTTTGTGTATGTATTTTGTCTTTGTTGAAGATTTGTTCCACGAATGTCGTAACTGAGAAACACAGAAGAAATCACTCGTGAAATTATATTTTCTATACGTAATACATTATACTGTAAGTATTCACAAAAGTTCTGAACTAAGTTTATCCAAGAAACCGATAAAATATTTAACATATATACGCGTAATATTTTGAAGACCTTGTTGTTGTTTTTTTACAAATGTCAAGATTTTTGAGCTTTCGTAGTGAAACAAAGAAACGTTCGAACATTTTAAAAATAATTATTTATTCGTGTGTGTGAATATAGAGTATGACACTGCAACTCATACATCAAAAGAATTCATGATCATTTTATATTCTATCCATGTCTGCTGGCCTTAGTATATATCTATATATGATATGTGTAAAAGAACATATGGATTTCTTGAATACTTTTATACATGCCTGGAAATCACATTTCAATCGCTAAATCAACAACATAAAATTCGTGACAACTTAAACTTTTGCTTTTAAACGTCTGGTGAGGAAAAAAAATGTTTTTTTTTTCTTTGATTGGCTCCATTTATAATGATTCGCTTCAGCCTACTAACCGTGTGCTATAAAATTTACAAATATTTTCTCAAAATGGATAAAACCAAAGGTATACCGCAGTTGTTGGTACGGTTAGAGGTCGTAATACGTTTTACAGCTTTACGTAATTCTTTCTGGTGTTTTTGTACTTTCGAATAAAAATTTTTATTCGGCTCAATAAACTGGAACACATCTATAAAAAATTACGCCTTATTTCGTGAATGTCCTTATTTCGAAAAAGCAGTTACAATTTTGTTTTATTAGCTTGTTTTACCTGCTATTGATCCCTTCATACAATATCAATCAAAATTAATTTAAAATATAAATTTAGAAAGTATTACGATTATTCTTTTTAAATATTTGACCAAGGTGATAAATATTTAAGAACATTAAAATGTTTTGAATACTTAACTTTTTGTACAGATTGTTTTTAACTTAAACCTCTTTTAGTTTTCTATTCCTATCTTTTAGTGCTCATATTTTCCAGGTTGACTTGTGTTTAATAACTTTAAATTAGTGAAACCACAAAACACACGATAGCTGTTAACAAACGTAAATATCTCTATAAACGAAGTTAATTTCAAATAGTCTCTTTCACTTTTTGTTCAGGAACATAGACGTATGACAGAAACATTCAAGAGGGTAGATTGTCAATAATTTATAATCAATAAAACTTTACATTTATAGATGAAAACTAAACATTAGCGTGGTATTTAATATAAGCGATTTAATGTACCAGTCTAAAACAGTGTGCAATGTCATAATGCATTAATTGATCAACTGAATACTCTCGCTATTATCAACATTGTCGGTCGTAATCCCAGTAATGTCTCATTGGCTTCGGCCGGAATATTAAGGTTGGTAATAAATATAAAAACTAAGTTGAGATTACAAAATAATTATCATAATAAAAATATACAGTAAATAAGTGAAAAAAAATTGTATGTCTCTGGACTTATAATGCTAGAAATCAGGTTTCAGTATCTGTGGTGGGAAAGCACAAATAGTCCATTGTGTAGCTTTGTGCTTAACTTCAAACAAATTATCAAAATTTCTTAGAAAAAATATTCACTTTTCCAAATCTTTTTTAATGAGATATGAATATGACAATTAGTAATTAGTCGCAGAAAAAGCCTCTCATGGGTCGGCGTTCCTACTAGTTCTGTTGTTTGTTTTTGAATTTCACGCAAAGCTAGCTACACGAGGCCTATCTGCGCTAGTCGTCCCTAATTTAGCGGAGAGAGATTAGAGGGAAGGCAGTTAGTAATCATCACCCACCGCCAACTCTTGGGCTACACTTTTACCGACGAATAGTGGGATTGACTGTACATTATAACTCCCCTACGGCTGAAAGGGTGAGCATGTTTGGTGAGACGGTGATTCGAACCCGCGACCCTCAGATTACTAGTCGAGCCCCTAACAACCTAACCATGCCGGCCCTTCTGCTAGTACAATTAACTAAGGTAACATTAAAGAATGAAACGTAATTTACTTACAAGACGTGATAACTATTTGCTGCATGCACTACCACTGAAAAAGTGTGACATTGGTATACGAAAAACCTTCTACAGGACTAAATATCCTTATACTTGACGTAAAGGAAGTGGTCAATAGTGTAGTAACATTAGCTATATGCATAAATATTGTTAAAGTTTCACTAAGTCCGATAATCTTGCCAAATTTTCCCTATAGGAGTCCAGTGAGGAATACACTAAGTGTTACTCCAGGTGCCAGAGTGCAGGTAGAAAGTGGTATTCCGGATATTAGTTGAGTAATCGCATATTATACAGTTAACTCAAGATGTTTTTGAATGTTTGTCATTACGTACACTCTGATGGTTGTACAAGTACTAAGACTGTTATCAAAATTACACGAGAAATCAGTGTTTTCAGTGATGCATCAAACTCATGTATGTGTGTTACTGTCATTAGCTAATAATATTTTCAGCAGTACCCGCTATACAGTTTACTTAAAATGTTTAATTATTTTTAACATAAATGACACTGCACTTTTATTTAGTGAGAAAGTTGCTTAAAAATCGAAAGCAAAATATTTATTCGCAAGCAAAGACCTGTCTGTTGGCATGGCTCGTTGTTAAGCAATACTTCGCTAGTGGTTAAAGTTTTCAGTTGTTAATTTACCTTGGGTGAACGTAACCAGACTCAAACTCTGGTCATCATCCGTAGGCATGTAAATAAAACGGCACAGTTTATGGTACACAAAAATAATATATTAATAACAAATCACTTGAACCTTGAAGAAACTTAAAAAAAAACCAACATATAATGGGCTTTGAAAACAGCGCTTGTTTGTAATAACGAATTGAATTAAACAATATGACAACGATAGAAACAAACACCAACAGTTGTTTTGATATTGTTGTCAAATTTTAAGAGGTGTTTATACCATGACAACTGTTTTTCTAACAAACGGATTACATAAGTAGTGTTGTTGAAAATCCCTAAGGGACTAAATAGGGTGTGTTTGTTTGTTTTTGAAATTCGTGCAAAGCCACACGAGGGTTACCTGCACTAGCTGTCCCTAATTTAGCAGTGTAAGACTAGAGGGAAGGCAGCTAGTCATCACCGCTCATCGTCAACTTTTAGGCTACTATTTTACCAACGAATAGTAGAATTGACCGTAACATTATAACATCCCCCACGGCTGAAAGAGCGAGCATGTTTTGTATGATGATGATTCAAATCCGTGACCCTCAGGTTACGAGTCGAGCGTCTTAACCACCTGACTAGATTAAGAATGTTCTGTTTGAAAATATAATTAGCCTATTATTAATGTCTTATGAATAATATAAATGGTATTAAATGAGGCCAACATTCACAGGCGAATGCAACATGGCCAGTTTTGACACGCACATAAATCGTGAAAAACAGAAAAAAAAACTTTATATAACTGTTTTGGATCTGCAAGAATGTATCTGTTTACCAAATCTCATGTAAATTGATCGACATACACAGTAATTGCTCACTAAAACACCAAATTGTACTTTACTCTCTAAAACATTAAGCAAAATAAAAAATATCAGCACCTTCATTTAGGATCTACAAAAATTATGTTTGTACTTAATCCTACGTAAATTGGACGATGTTGTTGTTTTTTTGTTTCTGAATTAAGCACAAAGTTACAAAATGGGCTATCTATGCTCTGTCCACCACTGGTATCGAAACCCAATGTTTAGCGTTGTAAGTCCGTAGACACACCGCTGAGCCACTGGAGGGCAAATTGGACGAAACTGAACAAAATCCCTAAAATTATGGACTTATTTAACCTTTTGACCCTTCTAAAATGAAAAAAAAGACAGGCATATCCCACATTTTTGCACGTATGAGACTTGTACGAAAGTATCTTGGTACCAAATCCTAGGTAAATTGTTTAAAATACAGTGAAGTAATTGTGAAAAACCCTAAAATTATTATTTTTTTCATGGCAGCTTGACCACTGTATAATTACTAAAAATTGTCACGTCCACCATTTTTGTTTGGTCAGTGTGTGGAACCTGTATAAAAATTATCATTGTACCAAGTCCCAAGTAAATTTGTCAAACTACGACCTATTAAGTAGTCAGAACCTCCCCCCTTCATACTGTGCTTTTTTTATGATATTTGACCGTTCCAAAAGAAAGACTCAAAATGGGCTAACCAATATTTTTATATGTCAATGTTTTGGACGCATGAAAGTTTATATTTGTGTCATTTGTTATATTGTAAATATGACCCCAAAGTATACATTTTTTCGGTTGTTTGACTCTTGATCTCATAAAGTGTCGAAAAAGGACTAAATAAAAAAAAAAAAGTTTCTAGGCGCACTGGACCAAGGTATAACCATACTAAGTTTCAAATCAATTTGTTGAGTAATGAAGGAATGACATTCAATTGAAAGGTATTTAGGTGAAGAATAATGAAAGGAAAAAGAAGAAACAATAGAAAAACAGTACACAATTATTATGTTATAAACACTTTTTACGAGTTGACATACTAATTGGTATAACTACAAACTTTTATGATAATCAAGTGTCTTATATTTTAAATTTACAGTTTCCCTGTCCCAAAACCAGTTACAATTTATCGACACATCTCTAACACATAATATTTCTAATAAATATTACACACACTTCATTATAATAATAGGCTTAACTGTATTTTTTGGTTTGTTGGCCCAAGATGCGCTGGTAAACGTTGAATAGGCAAAACTGGTTGTAGGTACGGCTAATTAAGGAATGTATTAGGCCTTTACGTTATAGATTCCTTTCAATTTTACCTTTGGAGGAAAAAAACCTGTAACATGTATATGCATATTCTATAACACACGTTCACACACACACAAAAACTTTTCTAAAAAGGTTTCGATTATTCATTCACTAACAGTAGCTAAACTAGCCCTGAACGGATGATAATAAAATGGCTGGGACTATATCAAATTGTACTATAAAAATTGTAACTAGGCTTATCTGTAATGGTTTACGTGTACTTATGTTTTGGTGTGACTTTCTTTGGTTGTATTTAACTTAAAACACATTAGCCTTCTGTGGAAGAAGTCGATTTGGGATTTAGAGATCTCCACCTTTTACAGCTTTGTCGTCATAAGCTGTGATCACGCCTTTAAAAGAAAGTTGAGTAGAAAAGGCAGAAGTCGCTATAGTGCTCATAAAAGATCGAAGTTCTGGTATCGGCCATTACTGAAACTAAAGGGAAACGAAACTTTTACAGCACTTGAAAAGAGATTTGCTCAGTCATAACCTTAAATAATATTGCTTTTCCAAGCAAAGTATCAGAATAACGAACGCGAAGCTCACACACGTCACTAAATCAATCAATTTTTATGTATATGTGCAAAGGGACATAAGCCTCGGGGGGGATAGCCCTCCCTAAAACTGCGATGAAAAATAAAAGGTCTACAATTTTAAAATAATGACGTAACTTATATATTATAAGCATTTAAAAGTAACAAACCTTATGTGTACGTGTGTTGTGTTACTGATCATTTTGAAAATATTTATAGCTAGTGAGTTATTATTTTGGACTAAAAAGCGAATTAGATATAGAGAGGTGGTAAATTAAGTGAGGAGTATGGTGGGGTGGGCGAATTGGGTGCTGGCCTCTTTGTGTCGACATCTGTACGTGTAGTGAAATATACGATACACCTGATTTCGTTTGTTGGCGGAACATTTCGCTCAGTTACTATATGGCTATCTGCGCTAGACGTCTTTACTTCTGAAGTAATAGATTAGAGGGAAGGAAACTAATCAACACTGACCACTTCTAACTCTTCGGCTACTCTTTTTTCCAACGAATAGCAGGTATGGCCATCACGTTATAACGTCTCCATGGCTGGAATGGCGAGCATGTTTGGTGGAGGGACTCGAACCCACGACCGGCAAATTGTGAATCTAGTCCTCTAACAACCAGGGTTAACGCATCTGGACAGGACAAGAATTATCTTCAGCATTAAGTAGTTTGTAGAAACATAAACATTATAACGAAATTAGTCTTTTGTGCAACAAGTCAGAGTGCTATAGTTGTACAAGTACACCAACCAATCATCTGCTGTCTTTCAACACATTACTGGACGTTTATTAGAAAATTTCATTGAAGGTTCCGAGAATATGTTGGTACATGCTCATTGAGTCCGAATAAATATGCTAATTATCCACTAGAACATAAGTACAATATCAATAAAATAAGATTTAGTTTTGTTAATAATTGAAAGTACAAGGAAATATTTTGTACGCCTAAATACTTTTGATTCTGGAAATCTAATACTTCGGTGCATCGCTGGAGGATAGGGTTAGCTGGAACAGGCGTTATTGACTTGTGAATAACGTCTAATAAGTGACAGTTATTATAAAGGCTTAACGTGAGGCGGGTGCTGATTTGTTCTGTATTAAGTAAGATTATCTCAGTATTCAGAGGGAATTTGACTATAATACCTCAAGACTGTATGCATGAATTTATTCTTTATGTGTGCTTGTGTGTCTGAGGATCCGTTACGTATAAACACATTTCATTCTAATTTAATTTTTACTGGTGGAGAAGAGACATGTGAAAAAGTAATTAATCCTAATAATTTTTGTAAAGGAGAAAGTTTTAATTTCTGAAACAATAATTTTAAGTTTGTGTGTTTGCTGTTAAGCGCAATGGATTTAGAAACGTCACAAACAATCAGACTTATCGCTGAGCCACTAGGGGAAGTAATATCAAGAAATAACAAGAAGAAAATAACCTTATGTTGATTTGTTAAAACAAGAGACTTGGCCCATCTTAAATGGCAAAAATAAAAAAATAACAACAACATCACCAAAAGAAAAAAATATGTTAATTAACTTTACAGTCTCCAACTTTTTCAAAATTTGTAATGCATTTTAGAACAATTTTTGTTTTAGAGTCCACCATGTGTAGTGCCACCTACTGCAAATCTGCGAATAAAACTTAGTTGTTTCTGTCACTGGCAACTCTCCTTTATTTTTGGATACTGTCATTACACGTTGTAAGGTCTAAAAAGACAAACAAATTACATAAGAGGGCGCAGTCTCTTAACCTCATGCAACTACCGACAATGGTAATTTTTTATTATTTATATCCGATCTCAATTAAAATTGTGAAATAAAACTATTTAATTTTGGTAAATCAGTTTTGTGGAAAATTTTACATTAGGAAGAAAGGGAGCGAAATTTATTAAAAAATCCACATTTGTTTTCTCCTTTAACCGTGTGCTTTCTTATTTATAAAGGGTCATAAAATAAGCATTGGATTGTTTTTGTTTGAAGTAATAAGAATAGCAAATCTGAGTAGAAGTTAGCTTTTTCAATTTGAGCTAGCCCAGCATGACCAGGTGGTTAAGGCTCTCGACTCGTAATCCGAGGGTCGCGGGTTCAAATCCCCATCACACCAAACATGCTCGCCCTTTCAGCCGTGGGGACGTTATAATGGGACGGTCAATTCCACTATTCGTTGGTAGAAGAGTAGGCCAAAAGTTGGCGATGGGTGGTGATGACTAGCTGCTTTCCCTCTAGTCTTACACTACTAAATTAGGGACGGCTAGCGCAGATAGCCCCCGTGTAGCTTTGCGCGAAATTTAAAAATTCAAAACAAACCAAACCATTCTGAGCTTATTTATCGATTATAAGTACTATTTTATTAGAAGTTTCAATTTTTACAGCAAGGTTCAACGTTTCGATCAATCATCACTGAATTAACCTCTAAACGTTCTTTACCCTTAAAATTTGTTGTGTATTTGGGAATGATCGCATGAGTTTTCGAAATGCTTTATTGGTTCTAAGAAATAATCTTACTTATTGTAAAAGTACTGACTTTGTCTTGAAATAATAGACGTAACATTTGTTTATGAAGTAACTCGCTATACACAAATATACTTGTTTGAATGGAGACCTCGCAAGGACTAGTAATGAAGATGCTCGACTCAAAAACTGCAGGTCACACGTTCAAATCCCATCTCCAAACATGCTTGCCTCTACGGCTGGGGGGATATTATAATGTGACGGTTAATCCCACTATTCAGTTAGAGTAACCCAAGAGGTGGTGGCGGCTAGTGTGAACTAGATGTCTTTCATTTAGTCTGTCCATTCGAACTTAGAGACAGTTGATTAATTGATTGTTTGGAATTCGGCACAAAGCTACACAATGAACTATATGTGCTCTGCCCAAATTAGGGAAGGCTAGCTTAGATAGTTTTGGAGCAGCTTTACGAGAAATTCAACAAAAAATTTGAACTTAGATGACATCAAGGTATACAAGTATTTGTTTCATCGAACGGGGCTTGGCATGGACAGGTGGTTAGGGAGCTCGGCTTTTAATCTGCTGCTGATCTCGGGATTGAATCACTATTGCACTGAACATAGTCTTCCTTTCAACCATAGGGGCGTTATAATGTAATAGTCAATCCCACTATTCGTAAACAAAGAGTAAACCTAAGAGTTGGCGGTGGGTGATGATGATTATTTGCCTTCCCTCTAGTCTTTCTACGCTAAATTAGGGACGGCTAGTGTAGATAGCCCTTGCGTAGCTTTGCGCGAAATTCAAACCAAACTTATCAAACGGAGATTGTCCAATAATGTGTAGCTGATATCAATATAATCAATAATTTCCTTAGGTTCTCGTGCTGTCTAAGGATACAAGTTAATGTGATGAGTTATCCAGTGGGATAGTGATAAGTCTTCGGATTTACAACACTAAAATCAGGGATTCGATTCCCTTCGGCGAACACAGCAGAGAGCTCGATGTAGCTTTGCTACAAGAAACACCACACATAATGTGATAAAATATGAAAAATATTTCGAATTATTTTTAATTATATTTTTGTCGTTTTAGATAAAAACAACAACAACAAAAGCTCACTGATTATTTCTTTTCACATTTGTAAGTACAACGCTATTTTTATTTTTCATTATATAAAGCTTGGCGAGTGAGTGGTAGTTAAGAACTTAAGACTTTATAGGTTTTGAAGTATCAGTTTTTTATTTCTCTTCTTGTTGTGTCTTGTAACTTTGTAGCTCCTATGATGTTTTAGTGTTTCTCGCATTTTCCTTCACGGTTTATACATATAAATATGTTATAAACATTGTTCGTTTGTTTTTTAACCTCTCGCAAAGCTACACGTGGGCTATCCGCAATTAATGTAAACATCTGGCAGAAAGTAGCTCACATTATAAAAGAGGTATTTTGGTAATAAGTCTAATCAAACTTCCACTTATCGCAGATGTGTTTCAAACAAAACGAATAGGGTAACTATGAAAAAAACAACAAATTTAAATGTTTCTTTAAGGGACGTGAATAAATCTGAGATTATGTGCTGTTTGTTTTTATACGCACACAGTGTAACATTTAGATATAGTCTTTGCCTACATTTTGCGTTACATTTACGTTGCATGTGTAAATAATGTTAGACTGTTTTCTTGTTACCCAAACGAAACAAAAAAAACAACAAAAGTTTGATTTTATTCAATTTTTTTAAGCTTAAAATAATTTATTAGATATGAAAACTGAAATTTAATGACATAAAATCCTCATTTTTCAGAAAGATCGTAAGTTATTCGCAATAATTTGTAAATGAACGGTGGTAAAATAACAACAACAACTGATATACAAAGATTAAAAACTATAAGGAAAGCATATATATTCTTCTAACAAATGCTTTAGGCTTCAAGTGATTTTCAACGCCTCGCTAAATTTCGTTGTCCAAACGCTAACTTTAAATCAAAATTTTATTACTGAAGTAGAGACATATTGAAAGAGAAAAACAAATAAACTGTTGTTCCTGATTTGTTTTAACAAAATTGGTGAAATTGTTGCTATGACAACTCAGAACCAGTGATGGATGAAGTAAAAAAATTATCCACCAACAGAAAGATGGAACGACTTGATTTTAACTGTACAACTGAACAGAAGAAGGTAGGTGTTTTGTTGTGTTGATATGTTCTTGGAAATTGTGCAAGGAGCTAGTCTCATGGTATTCAGTCTTATCAGTGTATATCACAACCAAACACTACCTGTGTAAATCATCTTTAAGAAGACGAGAAACGCGAGCTGATACTTTGCTTACGCAGTTGGAAAAAAAATTGGAAGTTTCGTCTCCACAAAGAACAAAGTCTGGTTTTAAACAGTCATTGAAGTACCTGCCTTATGACTGATTTAAAACAATTAATTTTTAGATTTTTTTATGTTTTAATAAAAGTGTTTGTTTTTATTTCTGGCTATTGTATAAGTTACAGCTGGGGTCCTGGATCGTGAAATATAAGTAAATGATGCGTCTTTAATACACCACTGCTTTACTTTATGCGATATACTAAAAATGCTAAGTTATCGTAGTTTAAAAATATTTTTTATTTGCCCTTTCTTAATTATATTGAGATGGTTAGGTAAGTTTATGGACATATAACGCCAAGATCCAGGATTTAATTGTCCGTTATTAACAGAACACAGTCCATTGTGTTAACTTGCAGTGAAAGCAAAACAAAACAAACTAAAAGATCACAATCTGTAACATTCAATACTTTGTTTCAAGTAGCCATCGTTTATTTAACATGAATTTCGGGGATTTTAATGGTAGATTTATTTCATTCTAAAGGACACAAAATCAATTTCGATTCATTTTAAAACATTTATTTCTTTAACCTAACGGATATTATTAATACTATACTAAACATTTTGGTTTTCTTGAGACCAGTTGTTTCTGTAGTCAAAAAGCCACTATAATATTTCATTAAGCATTCCTGTTTCCTTGAGAACAGTTATTTCTTTAGCTTATAGGCCATTATAAGACTTTGTTAAACATTTCCTCTTATTTGAAACAGTTATTTCATTAGCCTAATGGCCAATATAATAACTCCATTGATCATTTCTATCTCCTGGGAGCAGTTACTTGTTTAGTCCAAGCCTGACATGGCCAGGTGGTTAGGGCACTTAACTCGCAGTCTGAGGGTCGTGGGTTCGAATCCCCATCCTATCTAAAAATGTTCTCCCTTTGAGCCGTGGTGACGTTATAATGAGTCGGTCAATTACATTATTCATTGGTAAAAGAGTAGTCCAGTAGTTGGCGGTGGGTGGTGATGACTAGCTGCCTTCAATCTAGTCTTACACTGCTAAATTAGGGACGACTAGCGCAGATAGCCCTCGTGTAGCTTTGCGCGAAATTCAAAACAACCAAAAAATTAAGGACAGTTACCGCAGAGAGCGCTTATGTAGCTTTGATCGATATTCAAAACGAAACTAATCTTTAGCTCAATGACCATTATAATAACTCCTATAAGCATCTGTTTCTTTGGGAATAGTTGTTTCTTCTTCATAAGGGCCGTTATAATACTCCATTAAGCATTTTCATTTTTGGGAAAAAGTCATTTTTTTACCCTAAATACCACTATAAAAAAATCCATTAAGAATTCCAGTTTTCTTGGGAACAGTTGTTCAATTAGCCTAAAGACCACCACAATACTTCACTAAAAATGTATTTCAGAACGACTGGTATGGGTATTAAGCAAATAAAGCAAAGAACATGAAGATGACCTAGGAAGGTCGAAACGTTGTTCTTTGCTTTATTAGTAAAAGTGTTAATACCCATGTCATCCGTTTTGAGATATATTTGTATTTAAAGTGGGTTTCTCGTCGTCAAGAAATACTTTAGTGAGCATTCTGGTTTTCCTGGTGAAAAGAGTTCTTTAGTTTGCGTAATGGTACAACAAAATTACCTTTTCGAAAAATCGCTGATTCTTTTTCCTCAAAATAAAAATACCACTCCCATCATTTCTCTAAACTATTTTTTTGGAGGGGGGAGGAGATACTAAATATTTAAAAATTTGGACATTTACAGCAGCAAATACGGTAATAAGATTGTATACCATCAAATGTATACAATATGAAATATGGTGATAAGTTACTTTAATTTTCAATAAAATTATCAAATTAAATTTGTATTGGATTTTTTCAGTACTAGTTCTAGGACTTACAAGGACCTGTGAAAAAAAGAGAATACAAGATCTCTTAAGTGAAATGTGAAATCAAGTACTTGTAGTAATTACTTCTTTTGCACAAATATAAAGTAATAAAAATCACCTACTGACGTTATTGTACAACATAAAGTAAAGAATAATCATACTTATCGAATAATAAAGATTATTATATTTTCCATTGCTTGAGTGAAAATAATTAAATTTAATAAAATTCAAAGTTAACTTGTTCTTTCGATATTACAGATAAATGATTCACCTTTTTATGGATATATTGTTTTTCTAGGCTTATTAGATGTGAAGACTTAAATTTAAAAAAATTATATAAGTTTCTGTTGTTAATATTTCATTTTCTAAGGATAACGAAATATTCTTGGCTTATAATGGATTTTAAACAATGTTTGATGTGCTTTAATCTTCATAAACTTTTTTCAGCCTACGCAACAATCACTTACGGATACGAGGCTCGGCATGGCCAGGTGGGTTAAGGCGTTCGACTCGTAATCTTAGGGTCGCGGGTTCGAATCCCCGTCGCACCAAACATGCTCGCCCTTTCAGCCGTGGGGGCGTTATAATGTGACAGTCAATCCCACTATTCGTTGGTAAAAGAGTAGCCCAAGAGTTGGCGGTAGGTGGTGATGATTATTTGCCTTCCCTCTAGTCTTCGCTAAATTAGGGACGACTAGCGCTGATAGCCCTTGAGTAGCTTTGTGCGAAATTCAAAACAAACAAACAATAATACACTTATGGATGTTGCTGAATGTTTTGTTTTTGGTAGATAAATTCAAGAAAGTCAAGAGCAGTTTTAATTTTTGTAGAAAAAGTAAACAAAAGATAAATTTAATCTGAAACTTTTCTCAAAGTTCCATATCATTTATATCATAACAATTTCAGTCACAGAGTAAAGCATAAACCAGATCGTCTTTCTCATATTCATATTAAGAAAGTTGGATAATTGATGGCGTGGTTTTACCAATTCTAAATAAAAGATAGTTAACCCTAAAAAACTTTCGGATCTATTATTGGATCGTCAGTTCTTCTTATGAAAATTTTAGGGTATTTTTATCCAGTGTCTTAGTTTGAAGAGAAGATTCTACATTCATTTCTTCTGCCAGTTCTCTTGCTGATAATAAAGCAAATAATTAAAATATACTCGTAAGATATTCTTTTAGGAACGAGTAAGGAATTCTTTGTTTACTGCTCTTGAATGTTCTTTATTGTTGAACAGATTTTAGTTAACAGTTTAATTTGTTTAAAGTACCATTTTTAAGTATGGAGTTTTAATTGGTTCTCTCATGCTGTTTCTGTTTTATTTTCGTTTTTCACACATGGTGTATATTTCTAAACGATTTTCCATAAAATGATATTTTCTGAATATTTTATGCTCTTTAATTAAGTGACTCAAATACTAACACCTAGAAAAATATTTTCCTTTAATTTCATTTCATATTTTTATGTTGCAAATTACTCAAACTTAATGTGGGATATTCGCTTGTGTAACCTTATATAGGAAGCTTCTTATGTTAGAAGTTATTTTTCAATATTTTCTGTTAATGTTATTTCTATTTTGTGAATCACAATCTTTTCTGTGTATTTATCTACAGTGTCCCTTTAACTTAGAAAAAAAAATACTTTTGCAGGTTTTTACGGAATAAAAAACAAAACTACTGAGAAAGGTTTACGTATATATAAAGCCAGTTTAAAATCAGATATGTCTGTTTAAATTAAGTAAATATTAATTATAATGAAGCAATCGTTATTTTAAACAACGTTTTGTTTTTACTCAAAAAACTAAAATATTATTGTGTGCTCATCTTAATGTTAAAAAGAAGAAACTAAATAAGGAATGAAGTGTTAAAAATGTAATAAACCTAATTCTTATGTATAATTATAAATATAATTATTATGATAAATAATACCACGAATCGCCAACATATAAAAGGCTTATCAATCTAGGAAATAATATAAATATTTTATAGGTAATTAAAAGGACAGTAGGAAGAGAATAATGATTCCTTCTATTTCGTGAAATCAAGCGTCAGGTGACACACACAAGCTTTTATGTAAGCAAGATACGCGCGTGATATATTGTAACCAGTACTTTGAATGGTAGGTTCTTCGCTTAGCTTTCGTTTTTTTGTTTTTTTTTTTAATTTCGCGCAAAGCTATATCAAGGCTATCTGTGCTAGTTGTTTCAAATTTAGCAGTGTAAGACTAGAGGGAAGGCAGATAGCCATTAATACCCACCGACAACTCCAGGGCTAATCTTTAACCAACGAATAGTGGGATTGGCCGTCACATTATAATGTTCATACGGCAGAAAGGGCGAGCATGTTTGGTACGACGGGGATTCAAACCCGTAACTGAGATTGTAAGTTTAGCGCAATAACTACCTGACCATGCTGGGCCTCTTCGCTTAGGAATTTGATAGGATGGTTTTTCGGCACGTGAATTATTTGGAAAACTTTATGATACATATCGTACCTAAAGTACTAAGAACAGAGGATTCTGCAATAATAAACATCTGGAATTAGAGGTGGAGACTGCAGCGCCACTAACGTCGAACCTCTGCGTTTGACTATTTCAAGAAAGTGATGTGTATTGCCGCGTTTGTGTTTGCCAGATTCTAGGGTGAGTAGGGTGTTGACGTATTCATTGTTTTGCTACTAATTAAACTTGTACGATTAGTATTGCAAATTTTGTATATTTGGCTTTGAACTTATTTTTGTTTTTTTCTATTCCTTATCATAATTACATTGTTACAATACCATCATAAGGTTTATTTTGCAATGCACAATATACCCTAAGGCTCTAAGTAGACTTGACCTGGCATGGCCAGGTGGTTAAGGCACTCAACTTGTAATCCGATAGTCGCGGGCTCGAATCCTCGTCACACCAAACATGCTTGCCCTTTCAACCGTGGAAGCGTTATAATGATACGGTCAGTTCTACTATTCCTTGGTAAAAGAGTAGCCCAAGGGTTGGTGGTGGGTGGTGATGACTAGCTGCTTTCCCTCTAGTCTTACAGGGACGGCTAGCGCATATAGCTCTCGTGTAGCTTTGCCATGTCTTAGATTAGATACACACGTGAAAATAATGGATGTGCCTAACATGTAGTTTTTGTATCGTAGTCTAAAAATGCAGTGTTCAGAAACTTTAGATTCTCAAACTCCGCGTTCTTTGATGAAGGAAACTCAAAATGCAGTTCTGTGTTTTGTATTTGTGTAAAACGTTGCTAAGCTTACCACCAGTACCTTAATACTCTCCATTCGTGCTAATGGATAGACTGTAATTTCTGTAATGCATTCACAGTTCTAAAATGAGAAGAATATCGTATGGTATCGCACGGCTAGACAGTTCCATAATTCAAAACTCTAACACATACCTAACTTCCAATCAGTACGTTTAAAAATAAAAAAAAATCTATTTCACAGAAAATTCTGCAACGATGCTACTGTACAGTTACTTATCTTATTCATTATTATTATATAATAAAAATTATAATTATGATATATTTATCCTATCAAGACGAATTGATATCATTATACAATAACTATTTTCATACATTTCTTGATGACATTGAAGAATAAAGTGTCTCGACGTTACATGGACAATACAATCCTTACAATATTGGTTCCACACTTTGTTTATTTAAATCTTGGTGTTTTAAAGAATCTCACCTTTTATCCTTATATCTTTCTTTCACTTGACTTTACAAATACTACTTTTATTATTATTTTACAATAGAATAACATTTTAAGATTGCAAATTCTAATTCTACTTGATTTGCCAGTAACGTAGGGATCTTGATTTTCCATACAAAGTTGAGACAGATTAGTCTACTATATGATCATTAGTCGATCAGGTGACATGTTTACATCCATCGTCATCTTGTTTGATTCATTATTTCAAATTATGTAGCCAACCGTACACTTGTTTGTTGTTTTTTTTGGTTAACGATGTTTTTCCTGATACTTGTTTACGTTTTTATATGATGGCGTACATGGATTACTGGGTCATAGAATATAGTATAAAGTTGTATAAACTTTGCGTAGGATAATATTAGATTAGGTAGTCAAAGATCGAGAAATATGCTTTGCTCTATCAGATAATGATAAAATTATAGTTGCTGCTCGAGCTGGGTAGGCGCTAGGTCTGTCGAAGGAAGATGACGATGAATTAGAATGAGAAATTTCTGTTTTAACGATTCGACATTTTTCGACTTTTGGACGCTCTGGATAGCTGAAAAGCAGCTGGAGATAGAGCGACTATGCCAGGTAGCTCTTCCTATCTAGCTTATGCTTAACTGTAGAGGAGAAAATCTAAATTATTTTTGTATTGCTTTAATGTGGGCGTTCCTGCTATTCCTACGTAGAGAGTGCTAACGTCCTTTATGATACAAATCTCTTTAAAAATGAAAGTGGCGTGACTAAAGGTTTAGATGGACACGTCGGGTAGATTTCTTTTGTTGTGCAGACTTGATATGAAGAAAAAGAAAAAATGGCATGCAGACCACTTTTGATCTTCTTCTGCCAAGGGACATCTATTAATTTATTAATGACTCTGAATAAAATCCACCATTTCGACACATTTATGATTTTATTACACAGATTAGGCTATATTAAAAACAGGAACTTCACGAACTAACAAAGTGAAATTGCCATTTTCCCATTTGTAGCTATTCGAAAATATCTGAGAAAAAAATTCAAAAATATTTTTCACGAGTTTCTAGACTGTTAAATCAATATGCCCTAAACTATGATGAAGTTGTCGAATGACAACAATAATAATAATAAAAAGGAATGGAAGGAAAATTCACGCAGTTTAATTAAGTTTATAACTCTTGTCATTTTATATTATATTTCGCTAGAATACAATTCTATTAAAAGGCTCAATCATAAGATTACTTATAATTAATTATTTTTTTTGTTTGGTAAGAGAAAAATTTAATTATAATAGATTGAACATAAAAGCTACTGTGTCTGATTATAGTGGGAAGTCTTTCCTTTGTTAGAATTCTAAACCTAAAGTAATTCGTGATATAACTACGTAATCTAATTACGCACGACAGGGAATAAAAAACATCAACGCAACGACAACAGAAGCTTTATTCCTTTGAAACTATATCGGTTTAATGTTGTTTGTTAAGGAGGAAAAAAGCGAAGAATAGCATAAAAGTGTAATATTAGACAGTAACTTTAGAAAAAAAAAGATTCGTATGCTTTGAAAGAGAGGTAGACATAAAAACTTGAAAAATAAGAATCGTTGATGAATTCCCTTCTACTGCACAAATCAGTTCACAATCGATCGCACTCTCAGTTGGGAATTCCTAGAGTTTTTGTCTATTTTATCAAACTGAAGAAGACCCCAATATTGCTCACTCTTAGTCTTAATTGGATTTTGCCACCGGAAGTCCTTGATATCCTCGTTGGCTCTCTCGTGAATCCCCTACAAGTGTAAACGGTTCACTAATTAGGCCTCACTCAAGTTGCTACAAACAGATTCGTGACGAAACAGGATAACGAAATTTTTACCTAACTACACCTGAACAACCCTAAATATGTAATTTCATGAAACTACCAAGAATGAGCTTAAATATGTTGCTAATCGTACTATAATAAGAATACTGCTCAAATTTATGCGCGTAATAAATTAAATCCAACGTAGCAGTGATACTGCTAATCTCATTCGTTATTATTTGTGTACTTAATCACAAACATAACCAAACGTGCTGCTGATTGCAACAACCTACATATCTAACAAAACCAAACCTAATTAAGAATGAAAACAAAACTGTCAATTTACAACAATCTACTTATCTCAAAAACAAAACTTAATTAAGCATAATAATAATAAAACTGCCAATTTTTAACAATCTACTTATCTAAAAAACAAGACCTAATTAGGAATGACAATAAAACTGTTAATTTACAGCAATCTATATATAACAAAACCAAACCTAATTAATAATAATAATAAAACTTGCCAATTCACAACAATCTTATTATCTAACAAAAGAAAACTTGATTAAAAATGACAATAAAACTGCCAATTTACAACAATTTACGAACCTAACAAAATCTTATTTAGAATGATAAAAACAATGTCAACTGATAATAACCCATGTATTTAAGAAAACCAAATTAAGAATAATAAATTCGCTGCCAATTCACGTATCTAACAAAAACGAAACCTAATTAAGAATAACAAAAACACTTCCAATTTACAAGAATCTTCATATCTAGTAAAATAAAACTTGATGAAACATAATAAAAATTCTGGTCACTCAATAATATACACAACTAATAAAAACAAACAAACAACTAATTAGGTATTATGTTGCAAATCACAATAATTCATGAATTTAACCACATGTCTAAACATATATACGAATGCTGCTAAACTCACAGCATTTTATGGATCTGATCAAAAACTTCTTTAAACGTAACTAAAATACTGATGATCTCACAGTAATTTGTGTATCTTACTATAAATTTAATTTATTAATCAGATAAAACAAATCTGTTCATTTAATGATTTACGACTTTTCACACAGTATAATATCAAATTATCAGTATATGATACCATAGTTAATGAAGAACTATATATCATGACTTTCTCGACTGTTGTAGTATTTTGTTAACTTTATCCAACAATGGAATGATATGCTTCTTTTCTAATAAACTATGTCGCATAAGTTATTCACGTTATGAATATTAAGGTTGGAAGTATTACTTAAACAGTTTATAAATGTACATACGGAGTTGAATTAGAAATAATAAACTATTTTAATACAGAAACAAATCATGAAAGAGCTGTTAGGGAATTGAACTCTTGTCTAGAGTAGAGACACCTTGAATTGTAAGATTGCTGCCACTATATTAATACTAACTTAATATTAATTTCCAGATTTTGTTCTCTAGAAAGTGAAATGTTTATTATTAATTAGGGATTTCTTAAAATACAGTATTATCTAATTGGTTAGAGATTTCCCAAAACGTTATATTTAGCTAAGAAGCTACAACTTACCAAAATAAAATCATAACGAATAAAATAAACAGTTGAAAATGCTAGACTCTTGCTGTTTAATTAAACTTGTAGTTGCTCCGTGCTGAAACAGCGGTAAGTCTACGGATTCACAACGCTAAAACCAGCTGTTCGAGTTCATTCGGTGGACTTCGTAGATAGCCCGATGTGGTTTTGCTATAAGAAAACAAACATAATCATAGAATTATAGTTACCAATTAGCGATTGAAAAAAGAAACATAATTTTAGTTATTATTAATTAAAAGAAACAGAGTTTTTTTTTAAAATAAGGATTAGTTAAGTCGTCTAACTATTAACTGTATGTAACTATTAAGCAATCTACAAATCGAAAGCATTTTATTAAAGTATAAAATAGACACGTTGTATGAAGACGTATAAATGTGTTAATATTTAAAAATCTGATTAAAGAAATGTAGGTGTAAAAATAATTGAGATAAAACATTTAATTCGTAATATATTTAATTGCTTTTTGAGAAATTGATGCTTTTATCACAAGAGCTTTAAAGACAAATGTTACACGCATTTTTGTTTATCACCTAGTTTTCTTAATGTCTTGCCAATTATTTTATTTGGAAGAAAAAGAAAAAATCATAATTGCCTTTTCTTTGTATTAATAAACGCATTCAGATTTAAATTCTATTAACTCCCTAATTCAAAATGCATTTCATACGAAAGCTTATAAATATGGTGATTCATAAATGTATATTAAAAAGAGGAAATATGGACATGCACTCGACATTATTTGTTTGAAGAGGGAAAAGAAACTAATTATGTATAACAATTTGTTCGTTGTTAAGCAGAACTGTGTTCATCACGGGTATACAAAAACCGATTTTTAGGGTTATAACTCTTCAGACTTTTCACTGACCCAGGAGGAGGGTGTATTTTACAGAAACTGAATTTTGCATAAATATCCAACTTGTTTTGAAGAAGGTGATATCAATTACTTTGAAAAAGTACTACATATATAATTAGAGTTTAATTTTCCCGTAACTGTTTGTTAGTTTCTGATAGCAAAGCCACATAGGGCTATCTGCTGAGCTCACCGAGGGGAATGAAACCGCTGATTTTAGTGTTGTTAACCCGTAGGCATACCGCTGTACTAGTAGGGGGCTTCCAGTAACTAGTCAATATTATTTAACAGCCGAAGCCATTTTTTAAAACAAATCATATTATTTTTCTGTTAGTTTAAATTATTATAGCTGTTGTTGTTTTGAATTAAGCGCAAAGCTACACAATGGGCTATCTGTGCTCTGCCCACTACGGGTATCGAAACCCGGTTTTTAGTGTTGTAAGTCTACGCTGGGTCACTGGGGAACCTTATTATAGCAATCGATTAAAATATTTAACTAATTAGCTGTGAATTACTGGATCATAATTTTATTTGATTTTATTTCTGAATAAATTTACTTCTCTGATAATTGTGTATGATATATAGAGTAATGGAGATAATTACAGAAACCCACAAGTAACAGATACGCAAGAGTCACAAACGACAGGTAATGGCAATTAGCTGGTGGATTTATTAATGATACTGAACGATATCATAGACATTTAAAAATAAAAACAAAAAGTTGGATAATACAATAGAATAATTCGGAATATGACAGCTTGTTTTCATTTTTTTATTCAGTGTATGAATGTGTGATTGTGGAATATTGTTTGAAATATCCTATATTAAACCCTACTTCATAATTCAACTAAGATTTTAGTCATCATCTGACTTTTTCATTTTTTACATCCAGTTTCAAGACTGTTCATATAAAGATTTTAAGCAGACTAAACCACGACTCTGAGTTTTCAGTATGCTCTTTGATTGTAAGGTATAGTTTCACCACGTCTGTTGTATACATGAGATCATTGTCTTGCTAGGAGACGAATCCCTGCTCGAATAGTATTGTAGCTCAAAATCTAAATGTGTTTGGCAGCAGTCAGGGTGCCATCAATTTTGTGTAGGTCATCGACATCCAAACATTGATCTTACCTCCCACTTTGCTTGACTATAGAAGTTATATATTGACATTTATTGTTAAATTGGATTCATCTATAACCTCTGGGTTTAGTATGACTGCTTGTACTATTATGGGCTTTATAGCACTTTCTGATTAGTTGGATGTCAACGAATCACATTGTAATGTATTATCACATGCACATTCTCTGGTGAAGCTCGTTGCCACTTGATAAGGGAGGTAGGGGAACCCCATAGTCCTTGTCTGTTATACTTCCTATTCCCCATTGTTTCTGTAATTATTTCTAATATTGTATATCGTAAATATTTTCACGCAAGTACCAATAATTAAATGTTCTAGAAATCATACTATGATGAAACTCTTGCTTATATGATATTGGAAAAACTTTTATTAGACGACGTGCAGACCCCCAACTTCGCGAAATTTTTATTTTGTGTGCATGTAGGTTTGAAATAAGGGTCATGATTTTCCCGTTACGGAGAACTTTATTTTTTCTGTTCTAAGGGTGCAGATATTATGTCATGAATACGTCACACGCTGATATAATGCACTGATGCCACGGGAAATCGGCTTGTACGAGTAACCACTAATCACATAGTGATTTTTAACCTATCAGACATTACTTCTAAAGACGAGTAGAGATTGATAACATTCACAAGGATCCCAACTTCTTCAAGTAATCTTAACTATTCAGAACGAAAATAACAGAACTCACTAGAGAATTCATTATGTAGTTAGTCCGTGAAAGCTGATGGAATGTTATGTGGATTCCACTTTCATATCGTTCCAAAAGGAATTTCTCAAAGAAGGATAAGCAAATTAAACGAGATAGTTTAATTTATCTCTCATTAAAAAACAACAAGCAACAAAACAGAAACCTACAAAACTCTTTGTTAATTAGAAGAATGGCTACAAAGAAAATATGAAATGAATGCAAAGAGCGATTTGTTGTTTTATGAACAATGCAAGTTTATTAAGAAATAATTTTTACCAACATTACGTTTGTTACAGCTTTACTTTCATTGAAACTTAAAATACAAACATACCGTAAATCTCCCAAGGCTAAGAGAGTTTTTGTGAAGGTTTAAGGATATGAATGTTTTAGTAAGCACATTCTTAAGTTGAGATCCTACAACCTCGAACAATATTTCGTCGATATTAAAACTTTAATTATTGTTTTTTTTCTTTCACCAGCAACCTTTAAATTAATTTTTATTGAGAACTATAAATAGACTTTAGACCTAAAGTATTTAATAAAGTTTGTGAAAATAACTTATTATTTTATGACTGAGAAACACGGTCTTAATTATTTCACAACATTATTAAGGTTTATAACGCGCAGAGTCCAATACTTGTAGAGACAGAAAGCCCATTTGTGGTTCTGTATTTTACAATCAACACGTATTCAAACAAACAGACATTATTAGATTTCTAATAAAGGGCTTGATAATGTTATGTTATTCTGGCTTATCTCTACTATTGGGACATGAAATAGATAATCCGAGGTACTCGAATATGATTTTCTATCAGCCCTGATTTCGAACCTCAGATTTTGCTTATCTCCGTAATTCGACAGGATGAGTTATAAAAACATTTACTAGATTAATGTGTTTTCGCGGGGAATCTAACCTTGGATTTTAAGGTGGTAAATTCGTACACTTAGCGGTGGGGAGTGGTGGTGGTGAAAAGGGAGTGTCTAGTTAATGAATCATATAGGTCCGCAATATAAAAAATGGCGTGTTTCTAGTTGCTACCACATCCATGCAAAGGTGAATGAATAAGTGTGTTTTAGAAGATATTTTTCTTTCTTGGTTTGGTTTATTTAAAATTTGGCGCAAAGCGACACGAGAACTATCTGCGTTAGTCATCACTACATTAGTAGCGATAGACTAGAAGGAATGCAACTAGTCAACAGCACCTACCACCAACATTTGGACAGTTTTTTAAGCAACGAATAGTGGGATTGATTACACATCATAACGTCCCAACAGCTTTAAGGACTGGCATGTTCGGCGTGACGGATGCTAGAACCTGTGACTCTCATATTGCGAGTCGAGCGCCCTAACCATCAGGCCATGTTCAGGCCCTTCTTTCTTAAAGCTATTGTTCAGAGTATTAAATTTTCTGATTTATAGAGCTCAGAGCTACATGTTGTTCTACACAACGGTGCATCAAGATTAGTAAATTATTGGATATAATTTGTTGTCATGTTAAATGTCTGCAAATTAAAATGAATAAAATAATTTACTTATCTAACATGTAACGTAATTATGTAGGTTTGAATGTTATTTTGGGAACCCTTCGTGTGATTGGCTTGAACTGTGTGTCTATTTCACGGTGATAAAATCAAACAATCACCTTATATTCGTTACAACAAGAGCTCAAGAATTACTGATCGAATTCATCATGAAACTGTAAACTTACAAGTGTATAATTTGATATTTGAAACCAGAGTTACTGTGACATCAACTGTTTTAATTTTACTTTTTTCGTATCTTACAATTAATTTGTTATAAAAAAACACACTAAGGCTAAAAATTAGTTTAAAAAATCAACAACCAATCAGATCTCGTCAGTTTAGTAAAGGACCCCATCTATGAATTTTCAATTAAAAATAATGAGGCTTTCAAGATTTCCGTTCATTTCTTGTTCCCAAATATTCTATTTCTCTGTTTTTAGTTTTCGATAGTGCAGTGTGAAATGTACTTTTACATAAGCTAACGAAATCAATAATATCTTGACCATTTGAGAACTGCAGTTTCGGGCTAGATATATGTTTAGCAACTGAGATAAGGTGGTTGTATGTAGTGTTATTTAATGAAGTTCGTGTAACTCTTGGTTTTATAGAGAGCTGGTAATGAAGAAATATTTCGATTTTAGGGTACATAACGATTTAGCTGTTAATGCATAAAGTTTAATAATAATAAATGTGATCTTATATTACATGAGGCAGAGAATGAGTTAAAATACCTTATTTTTGTAATGTTAACTGACAAGAATGTACTGTGCTGCCGTCGAAAGTTTTCATTCAATACCATAATTCGTCAGTATGGCGGAGTTACAACACATGAAGTCTTGTAACATAAGCGCTGTTAACATTCTTTGTTTGTAATGCGATAGACTTTATGTGTATATTGAAAAGTTCTGGTACGAAGTGAAATGCTTCTACGATAGCGACGTATAGTTGACAAAACATTAGTTTGAAATACAGTGGTACCTAGGTTCTCGAACGACTCCCTTCTTGAACAAATCGGTTTTGGAACACATTGTTTGAGAAAAAAAATATCTCGGTTGTCGAACATAAACTCGGTTCCCGAACCAAGCTGTCGTGGCCCGAACCATCGAAATAATCCGACTGATGACACGAACGACGACCCTTCGACCATTTTCGGCACACGCCAAGCTTGCCCAAAACATTTTACCCGCACCAGTCGCTCATTCCACACCCCCGCTAAAATCTGCTGTGAACGTTCTCGTTTTTCTTTTTTTTTTTTTCTAAATATTTTGATTAAATAAGCCACCATGGGGTCAAAGAAGGATAACGAAAGCAGCAAACCAAAAATAAAAGTTGTTAGAGTCACAATAGAGGTGAAAAAATATCTCATAGCGAAGTATGAGAGTGGTGTTCGCGTGTGTGACCTTGCTACACAGTTTGGTATAGCGAAGTCTACAGTCTGCACCATACTGAAAAATAAAGAGGTCATCAAAGGAGCTGATGTTGCAAAAGGAGTGAAGATGCTTACGAAACAAAGATTACAAACAATGGAAGAGGTAGAAAAACTGTTGTTGATTTGGGTAAAAGAAAAACAGTTAGCTGGTGATAGCATTTCTGAGACCATCAATTGTGAGAAAGCAAAGCAGTTGCATGCTGACCTTCTGAAAAACCCCTGGAACAAGTGCTGATACAAGTGATGCCTTTAAGGCTAGTAGGGGGTGGTTTGAAAAATTTAGGAAGAGAAATGGCATACATAGTGTGGTGAGACATGGGGAGGGTGCCAGGCAGAAACAAACCAGGCAACTGTATGGGCTTGAATGTGAGTGGTGATGATGTGGAGAAGTTGGTGGAAGACCACAACACTGAGCTCATCACGGAAGAACTCCAAGACCTTCAGAAGGAGCAGCAACAGAAGGCAACTGAGAAAGTGTCTTTAGATGAGGAGGAAGGGAGGGAGGATGTTCCTAGTTCACTAATGAAGGAAATGTGTGGAAAATAAGAAGAGTTACAAAGTTTTGTGGAAAACTTTCACCCTGACAAAGCTGTAGCAAATCGCAGCATAAACTTTTTCAATGACAATGTCATGTCTTACCTCAGAAACATTTAAAATGCAGGCAGAAACAAACCTCAATAGACAAGTTTTTAGTGAGAAATAGGTTCAGTGAGTCTCAAGCAGGTTGTAGCGGTGCAAAGAGACCGAAAAGAGAAAGAACCTCAGAAGGAGAGTTACCTGGCGTTTTTATGGAAGGTGACACCCCTTCCAAACAATAATAACTCTCCTACACTCCACGTTTCTCACCACATTTCACTTACGCCATCAGCTCTCCTCAGCACAGGTAAAGTGCAGTTAAATTTTTATTTATTGTTTTTTTATTGTGTTTATAGTTTTTGTGGTTGACTTTATGCATGTAAGTGTTATTATACAGGTATAAATAAACAATATCTTTACTTAAAATGCTTCATAATGCGTAATTTTTGGAGGTCTGTAACGGATTAACTTAATTTACAGTATTTCTTATGGGAAAAATTGATTCTGTTTTCGAACAGCCTTTTGGAACGGATTAAGTTCGAGAACCAAGGTACCACTGTATTATTATTTTCATTATGATGTTACATTACACGCTTAACAACGTTCATTGTGATGTTATATTACACGGTTAACCACATTCATTGTGGTGTTATATCACACGCATAATTACGCTCATATTGATTTTATGTTATATGCTTAACTACGTTCATTGTGATGTTACATTACACGCGTAACTACGTTCATTTTGTTGTTATATTACATGCTTAACTACGTTCATTATGAGGTTATGTTTAGACGCTTTACTGCGTTCATTGTGATGTTATATTACACACTTAACTACGTTAATTTTATTGTTATATTAAATGCTGAACTACGTTCTTTGTGATGTTATATTACACGCCTAAGTACTTTCATTTTGTTGTTATATTACATGCTTAACTACGTTCTTTGTGGTGTTATACTACACACTTAACTACTCTCATTGTGATGTTATAACACAGCTTAACTACGCTTGATGTGATGTTTTGTTACATGCTTTACTACGTTCATTGTAATGTTATATTACACTCTTAACTACGTTCATTTCATTGTTATATTACATTCTTAAGTACGTTCGATATCATGTTATACTACATGTTTAACTGCTATCAAATAATACTATTTTTTGGAATAAACTGTGAGTGTCTGTTTTCTTTAAGAAATATACCAATCATAATTTTTATATGTGACAAAATATAACGTTGTACTATGCAGGCATGTTACATTTTTCTATCCATCCCGTTTAATATGAAAAGAAATCACAAATTTTTGTATATATTTATGTAAAGTGTACGTTGTTGCAACACGGTAAGCCAGTCAAAAGGTCACCAAGTTCCTTTCACCCTATTCACTAGTTCACTCGTAATAGTTGTTAAAGACGTTTACTTTCATACGTGGTCTCTTAACTATAAATGTGTCTATGACAATCCAGCAGGATTGAATATCCCTGATATTGGGCAAAAGAACTATTCAACAATGAATATATGAAATATTCTGACGTTAATGTATTATTATGCAATAATATTTACTTTCAATTTGAACTTCGTAATTATAATACCTATTGTCCTGGGTCATTCACAAGTGGTATCACGTACACGTTTTCGTAAGAAATATTTCTATCAGGTTGAACTATGTCAAAGCAGACAGGTGCTTCCTTGAGGATCTAAATTTCTTTATTTTTCGAAGGGAATGAACAACATTCACGTGGATAGCGCAAGCACTCTGAGAGGAATTACAATTATTGTTTCGTGTTGTATATATACCACAATGTTTCTTCAAAGCGAACAGTCCCTTAAACAACTCTTAACAGATTAGATTGTTGCAAGTCTCCAGTAAAAGGCGTCTTACGTGCACATTTTTTATCTTTGATTATGTATTGTTGTTGTATATAAATATTGTTTCGTTTTGTTACACATTATGTCCGGTTCCTTTCTTTCTTCAAACCTCAGTTAGTCAGAGAGTTCAGATTTGTTCTGTAAAGATATCCTGTCGGACGTCCTCTTGTTTTTATGGAACCTATTTGATCATTCGTAAGGGAAATGAATGCACCTGAGAATACTGCTACGTGACTAACACTATGTTTAGGTTAAATACTTTTTGTTATCTTATGCATGACTTCAGATTTATTGTTTTATTCTCGCACTCATTATTTTTACCATGAAAAGTTCGAAATTGATTCATTTGTATCGTGTAGTTCAAGGACATAGTTCTCTATCACATGGTTTACAATGTTTATACTTTTCTTTCTCACCGCTAGATATTTCTTCAGTACAACAAATATCCATAACTTTAATTTTTGGCCAAGTCAACAATTAATAATCACTGAGATGGTATACACGGAATAAGTAGGTAGAACTTCGGAGGATTTCATACAGATATCCTTGTCACGTATTGTTGTTTGGCGTTACGTGGGTAGTATAACGTAATCGGAAATTGATCACTTTTTGTAAGGGTTGGAAACATCCCTTTCTGACCTAAAACATTCACATTAATATGTGTTCAAATCAAGGATCTAGAACTTAGAATACTGAGATAATAAATATAGATCAAATTGGTGCAATCCACAGGGACAATCCAGAAAGAGAAACATCCCAGCTGTGGTATGCAAAGTGAGAATCCACGAACACAAAGTTTAGTGGAGAAAAGCCGTCCACTTGACAAAGGCAATAATAAGTAACATATTCAAGAAGAATTCTGTCTAGAAAAGCGACATAAGTCTAATGTACACAAGCTGCTTCCACCATATATCCGTTCAACCGTCGCATAGCTCAATGAACTAGAGAGCGAAACGGGTACTAATGCTATTCAATACGAAGACATACCAATCAAATACCAGGATGCAGCGCCTATGGATTTTTATGTGTTAAGCTACTGAAACAGGCAATAAGAAATTGTTGTCCTCATTTTCAAGATGGGTTTCAAAAAGCATGTTGGCAGGACGTATCTTGCAGAGAAACCCTTTTCGAAGGCAATGTTACTGTAAGGCATAACGAGATGTGACGACATGGTGAGGCTCCTAAATCGTTTTAATGTAATATATTAATATATGTGTAATGTATATTTGAGAAAAAAAAGTGATTGAGTATAAGAATGGTCTTTGGATTGACCTTTAATCACACCAAATAACCTGTATCAAAATAGACTTTTGACGAAAAAGAAAACACTAATTCTATCGATTACTTATATGTTGCCCAGCAGAAATACCAACTGAAGAACCGTATTTGTTTCTTAATACCAAAATCCAATAACCTGTTAACATAGAAGTTAAAACCTAATAGTATAATTAAACAAAAGGTCTTTGTAATTATCACACAAAGAATTATTCTGAAGGTATTTCGTGTTCACTTTGGTTTTCAAGAAGGTACAAACATTTCGCACTGTGTTGTTTCTTGTCAATCAATCCTTGGGACATGACATTTACAAAATTATTTGTTTGTTTTTTTCTTTTTTGTCACAAATTTCAGGTTCTAAGTTTCATTTATTTCGATTATTGTTTGGTTTATTTGGAATTAAATACAAAGCTACTCAATGGGTTATCTGTGCTCAGCCCACATCTGGTATAGAAACCCGGTTTTTAGCGTTGCAAGTTCACAGACGTACCGCTGTGTCACCAGGGGGTGTTTTATCAAATTTTATTAGGGTAGGCTTAAAATGATTAGAGATGCATGGAACAGAAGATAACAAGAAATTATTTTAATTAAAAATATGGAGATATTAAATATTTTTATAATTGAAAGTAAATACTTGCTGACTGTGAAATATTAAGTATAAACACTTTGAATAACTATATAACTTGTTATATATTTATGAAGGTTATCTAACTTATAACTAATTGCTTTTTCTATAGAAACTATGTACAGTTTAAAAAATAAATAAATAAAGAGCAATAACGCTTCACTGAACACGAGAATTCTAGGGTGGTACGAATGTTTACAGTAAAAAAAAAGCTAAATCGCCTTGAGGAGACCGCATGCTTCCATTTTTATTAATAGAGTTAGGCTTGTCTAAGCAAAAAGAAAAAAAATCAACTATGAAGCGATTTATTATACTATAAACTACACATGCGCAAGCTATCAATGTCTAGGATGAGAAGATTAATGAGGTTATATTTGATAACCTATTCCGTTCTCCGTCCGACCACCATCATAAAGATAAAAAGAGAACAGAATATAATATTAATTTTATACCGATTTTCGTAGGCGTGTATAAAGATAAGATAGAATAATAATGTTTAAGCGGTGTGTATATAATTTTTTTCTCGTAAATATATATATTTTTTCTACATATATTCGAGATGTGTTTGTCCATCGCTACCTTATAACATTCGATAGCTCTTTCCTCGTACAACATACATCAATCCAGTCCTGGTACGATACACAGATACCAAACCAATTCTTGCACAACATACATCAATCCAGTCTTGGTACGATACACAGATACCAAACCAGTTCTTCTACAACATACTATCACCAATCCAGTCCCGGTATAACACACAGACAACAGTCTAATGTTGGTAAAACATACAACAGTCAAATCTTGGTAAAACATACAACAGTCTAATCTTGGTAAAACGTACCTACACTAATCCTATCTTGGTACAACATACAGACACCAGTCCAGTTCTGGTACAACTTACAGACACCAGTCTACTTCTATTACAACATCTAGACACCAGTTTTAGTGGTACAACTGTGTCACTGGAGAGGGGGCATAAGGTACACAGTGTTTGTTTGAATTTCGCGCAAAGCTACACGAGGGCTATGAATAGTGGGATTGACTTTGCATTATAACGCCCTACCCGCTGAAAGGGCGAGCATGTTTGGTGTCACGGGGATTCAAACCCTTCATCCTCGAGTTACGAGTCGAGCGCCATAATCACGTGGCCATGCTGGACTAAGGTGCACAGTGGACTTGGAAGTTTAAATTATATTATACTCTTATTTTGTTTTTCCTTATTTATCCATAAAGAAAAGTTACTATGGCATTAGCTCTCTCTCTCTCTCTCCCTTAGTAAAAGGAGGCTATGAAACACTTTTTGTCACGTACACAGACACCACCTTACGGACCGATCAACACGCGCAGTAAGCTGTAAAAATTAAATATTTTTCTGGCGCGTTTTTTTTCAGATCGATTTAGCTTTATAGATGAGACCCACAAGATCCGTCGCTGAAGAATTTCGCATCTGTTTTACTTTAAGCATCAAGAGTTATCAACTCAGTTTACTGACTAACATTCAAGTCAAGAAATAAAGAAGCCATACTTGGTTACTTTGAAGGTTTGGAAGGCTTTGATTTAACGGTGGGAAATATATTACTCCGCAAAATCTCTTCACGGGCGTATATTATTTTAACTCTCTGCTGTAAACTCATATTTTACAAAACGCAATCACTCAGTCAGAGATGTCTATTTAAGACATAAACAGATGATATGTTACCTTAAACTTTCAGTTTGTTACCTATTTTCTTTAAAATTATTCTTTATTATTTTCACTGAACTTTGAAACACGTATAGTTTTATTGTACAATTTAATATTCTTTGAGATTAAACTTGTCCGACATAAAATTATGTATTCAGTTAGAAATATACATAGTAACAATGTTACATATATAAAATAAAAAGCAGTAGTCAATTTGACGTCATGTCACATTTTATAGGGTTTCATTATAATAATATCTTCTGATCAGAACAAGCTACGTTATTAGACTGAAACTCAAAATCACCATGGCCATCAGTATGTTTCACTTGTGTTTCGACTACAAATATTATAATGCGTTGTTTCGTCAGTTTAGTACTCTCGCTGTTAACGACATTTTCGGGCGTAATCCCGATAGTATCTCATGAGGCTGGGCCAGCTTAGGAGAATTAGATTAGTCCCAAATATATATTTTGAACCAACAATGTAAAACAATCTTTAAGAAAAAAGCATAATAATAGACAATGAATCCAATAAAAATAACAAAATTAACATAAACGCAAAACAAAAGTAATTAACAAAATTATTTTATAGCATAGTATTTAAAAAAACTGCAGAGTTAGTAGCAGTAATATTCCTACATAAAACTAAAAACTAATGTTTGTAAAGGTACAAAATAAAACATATAATAATTCCTCAACTGAACGTGATAATATAATAATGTGAAATGTAGTATAAAGAAAACAACAATCTAAACATAATATGCAGCATTTATTAAAACTTTTAATATCAGTCTTAGTTCACTATCCCTGTAAATACATATACAGTGAGTAATAAATAACATTAAATCTTTTGTTAAAGCCAAAAGGAAACACAATAAATCTGTAGAAAGAAGAAAGTATTATAAAAATAATAATACTCATAAGAGTTGCAACAGTCATTAATTTTATAAAGTATTCATCAGAAAATACTCAGGCAGGGGGCAGCACTGGTTGGGTAGGGATGGTTCAGATTGTTCTTCGAAATGGTATTTTAAATACCTCATCAATAGGTCATGAAATCTTTACAATACTATGTAGTGTTTCCTTTTATAACAATAACTATGTATTGAGTGACATACTTTCAAATAGAGTATTATTAATAATTAATAGTAATAAAAAGTCATAATTCCAGTGTGAACGATATTATCATTAACCGTTGGAGTTAAACATCTGACGGTCCTTTAAAAAGCTTAATTACAGAGTGAAACAAGAATTACCAGTCAATATTAGATA
Organism: Tachypleus tridentatus; assembly: GCF_004210375.1. Taxonomy (NCBI): domain Eukaryota; kingdom Metazoa; phylum Arthropoda; class Merostomata; order Xiphosura; family Limulidae; genus Tachypleus; species Tachypleus tridentatus. Next base: position 64,072,616 of record NC_134833.1, on the reverse strand, counting down.
AAAATAGATATTACAGTTGGAACCTATTTGTATTTAGAACTTGGTTATAAATACAACCTTTCTATATCTGTTGAAACACTACATTAAAAAAAACAAGTAAAGAAAACATTTTCAAAAAGAGGAAGTAAATGTAAGGATAGCTAATATCAAGATATTAGGGATGGCATTTTGATCCTCTCTCATAAATTTTTGTATTGTTTTTGAAAGATCAATATTAGCCATTGTTACATTTACTTACTTTTTTTTGGAAATATTTTATTTACTTCTGTACTGTACGTAGAACTGTTACATAACTAATATTAAATAGATACTATAACAACTTAAAAAAGTAACGGCTCAGTTGTTAAACCTTATGCTTTAGATTGTCGTGTCTTCAGGCTACTTGTTGAAACAAGAGCTGAACTTTTACTGTCACAATACCTTATCAGTTATTACATTCGCTTTTTTTGGAAATTTGCCAGGCGTGATCTTGTGGTCAGCGTGTCTGACTGCTGATGAAAGGACCCATGGTTCGAGTCTTGACGTTACTCCACAGGTTCAGAGGATCTCATTCCTTGCTGAATTATTCGAACAAATCTCTTGTGGTGGTAGATGTTACTGATTGTTGTTCTCCCTCAGGTCAATTGTCCAACATTACGAAGGGCTATTCACAGTTCGCGAATCATTAACGCAAAAACACACTCGGCACTTTGGGACGTGACGATCAAATCCCACTATTCAATTAGACAAGAGTTGGGGGTGCGCTTTGTTGACTAGCTACCTTTTTACCGTAGGTAGCCCATCAGTACAATGCCACGAGCGATCACGTGCAGCTAGCTAACTTTTGCAAAGTCCAGAAACAAAATTAGTTTACGATACAAGTCGTATATAATGGCTGCCGTTCAGGAACATATATTTTTTTTTTTTCAGAACTCATCAACTGCAAAATCTTTAAAAATAAACAGTTTACAAATTTTGTTTTTATTATTCATCGGAAGCTCTTTAAAAGTACATATTTTATTCCATTATAGACTGAAATATCAATATGCATAATTGAACCACAAAGAAAATATTACAGACTTTCTAAGCATAATTAAGAAGAAATAAAGATAAAAGCTATACGTGAAATGCTTAAGTTACAGACAAAATATAGCTAACAAACTGTTTTCAAGACGGTAAATCTAGTATAAAAATCTAATATAGAACCATTCAATCTATTGAGTAGTAAAAGTTCTTCTCTTCGAATGTTGTTAACTGGGATACGGAGCGTACAAGATGTGTTCAAAAAACTTTTCAAAATAAATCAATAAATTTTGTATATCAAATAAAATATGATATACGTGCTTCTTGAACTTTCTAGGTGGACTAAATTAATTAAATAGAAAGATACACATAACAGTTTAACTGTTCTGCAGCAGAGATAAATTGAAGAAAAAATGTGTTTTAATCGTGTGCGAGAGATGTGTTCTGAAGCCTTGCAATAGAGCTTTTATTTAACTTGTCATTAATACGTTGTTTTTTTTTTAATTTTGCGCCAAGTTATACGAGGGCTATCTGCGCTAGCCGTCTCTAATTTAGCAGTGTAAGACTACGGGGAAGGCAGCTAGTCATCACCACCCACCGCCAAATCTTGGGCTACTCTTCTATCAACGAATAGTTGGATTGACCGTCACGTTATAACACACCCACGGTTGAAAGGGCGAGCATATTTGTTGCGACGAGGACTCGAACCCACGACCCTTATATTACGAGCCGAGCGCCCTAACCACCTAGCCATGTTGGGCTCCAGTAATACGGATAGTAAAAAAATGAAACCGAAGAGATTAGACTCGTTGAAAAGTTAAATGGCGACTGAAAAGAGCGTCATCTGGCGGGACAGGAGTAAGATTACGGACTTACGATTCTAAAATTCGGGATTTGATTCCCCGCGGTGGACACAGCCGATAGCTCAATATGGCTTTGGTTTGAAACAAACAAGTAATCTGAAACTGATTTAATTATGCTTAGAATTTAGAAAAAAAACTATAAAACTATATATTCCCATCCTCAAGTGATATAATGGAAAGCCTGAAGGCCTATAACGCTAAAATTCGGTTTTGATACCCATAATGGGCACAGCACAAATAGTCTATTCTTAACATGAAATGAGCAGATAAAATTTGTTTTCTAATTACTTGAATGATTATGGAATGATAAATTGTGAATCTGCAGAATTAACGTGTGTTTATGTTTTTTTGGGGTGTGGGTATGGTTGGGAATATTAAACATCAAGTAGTTCCACGGGATAATAAAAACAAAGAGCACAATTCGATTTCTTTAAACATGTAAAATGTACAGTTAGATGCATTTATGTTGCTAATGCCTGTAACAATAGGAAATTTGTCTGAAGTGATTTAGTTGTTCAGTCAAATCATGAAATACATTTTGGAAAAATCCATTAGTTTGTTTGTTTGTTTTGGAATTTCGCACAAAGCTACTCAAGGGCTATCTGTGCTAGCCGTCCCTAATTTAGCAGTGTAAGACTAGAGGGAAGGCAGCTAGTCATCACCACCCACCGCCAACTCTTGGGCTACTCTTTTACCAACGAATAGTGGGATTGACCGTCACATTGTACACCCCCACGGCTGGGAGGGCGAGCATGTTTAGCGCGACGCGGGCGCGAACCCGCGACCCTCGGAAATCCATTAGTAACAAGAATAGCTGAGAAGATAGCACCGAGACTGTATGTTTGTTTCGCTGTTGCGTTGGAATCGTAGCCACTTAGTTTCATATTACTTCGGAAAGTCTTACAGTACTTTAGCATTACGCGAAATAAACTTGTTTACGTTTTTTCTTTTCATAGGAAAATATTTTTTTTTCCAAAATTCACTAGGCAACACTTGAGCTGCTAAAATCCTTTTCTGAACAACTCACAATGAACTTAATTCTCAGTACATGGAGCCTGTAAGAAAAACAAGACAATCACGTTCTTATGACGTGAAATCAACAGAATTTTAAAGGTCGGTATACAGGAAGAAATTGATAATGCAATGAATAAGAAAAACAGCCTTTAAACAATAATTAAGCAACACTACGCTTCTTAATTTCACACTTTGTTTTGTACGATTAAAAAGGATTTTTTGTTTTGTTTTTGAATTTCGTGAAAAGCTACACGAGGGTTATCTGCTCTAGTCGTCTCTAATTTATCACCATAAGACTAGAGGGAAAGCAGCTAGTCATCACTACCCTCCACCAACTCTTGGGCTACACTTTTATCAATGAATAGTGGGAGTGATCGTGCATTATAACGCCCCTATCGCTGAAAGGGCGAGAATGTTTGGTGTGACGGGAATTCGAAACTGTGATCCTCAGATTACGAGTCAAGCGCTTTAACCACCTGTGCATGCCGGGCTTTAGTAAGTAATGCATTTGTAGGCTTCGCGTAAAGCTACATAATAAGCTGTCTGCGATGCTTCCATGACTCTCATGACTGCTTGAGAGTTATGTGAGGATTCTTGCTTGATCATGTAACATTAATTCGATAATACAATAGCAGCAACTTCTACAGTAAGCAAGTGCTTAGTTCAATCATTACAACGTTTTGACCTGTACTTGTACTGTCGGGTTTTAATCAGGTAAACGTTACTTTATTTTGTCTTCCTTGCAACGACTGAAATCAGAAGTTGCCTGCTGTAAACCTTGCTGTTGTTGTATGTTTCAACTAATGATTCAGTTCAGTAGGCTCCTCACCGAACGTACCCCGATGGAACAGTAGTAAGTGTACAGACTTACGAATCTAAAATCTGCTGTTCGATTCCTTGCGGTGGACGTAGAAGGTTGCTGAATGTGGCTTTGTTCTAAAAACAAACACCAATATTTGAGATAAAATAATCTCATTAAGTAGAATATGCTCTCGGTTTTGTGGTTAGTGTTTTTATTTTAGAAAATCGTTAATGAACGCAGAAAATTATTATTAAAATATTTTTGTGTCAGATGCGTGGCAAGTCAATTTATATATCATTGGGTAAAATGAACTATTAAAAATAATTAATGTTTGTTCATTTACTCAACAATATCAGCGTCATTACAATACATTATTTGATTTATCAGTTGTCTGTTTTCTAATTTTGAAATAAAATATTGTTTTAATGTTTTTTCATAGGCAGGTGGTACAACTGATATTCTGAAAGCTTATAACGTTAAAATTGGGTTTATATATCCGTGGTAGACACAACACAGATAGCCTATCGCATAACCTTCTGCTTAACTAAAATAAATGCGCTGGTGCTTAAGGAACTCTACTCGTAATGCGAGAGTCGCGGGTTCGAATCTCTGTCATACCGAATATGCTCGTTTTTTCAGCCGTGGAGGCGTTATAATTTGATGGGTAAAAAGAGCAGTCTAAGCGTTGGCGGTGGGTGTTGATGACTAACTGTCTTCCTTCTAGTGTTACACTCCTAAATTAGGGACGGCTAGCGCAGATAGCTTTGCACGAAATTCAAAATAAATAAATAAACAAAAATCAAAACTGTTACTTTAAGTTGTAAGAAATTGTGACAAAAAAAATTATTTCATCAAACTTATGACAAAGGGAAAATTTAGAAAAGGAGTTTCTTTCGGGATCATACTTAGAAACTAATAGTGACCCACAATACACTTGTGGTTAATTATTATTATTATATCATTACCTTAAACACAAGATTTCTTGAATAATACAAAATTTTAATTGCAGATATCGAAATTTATATATGTTCACTTGTCTTAGGCCTAATATCGGCTAATACTCAATTGAGTATGGCCAATATTTAATAAATTGATAAATTAACGCTTTAGTTTATTTAGTTACGACTAAACTTTACTGTACTTAATAGTATCAATAGATACATTTATAATGTTATTCTGTGATCTAACTTTGATGTTTTTAAAAACGTTAATGATCTTTTTAACATATTGTTTTCTTAGTTATATTTATATCCGTCTTATGTTTACATCTGTTGAAATTCATATTTAGAAATTAAAGTACGCGTACACTTTTAGAACAGACATAGACGGGGTATTATGACAGACGAGCAAAGTTTTGAACTTATAGAAATAACATGGTTAACGTGTTCCTTGCCTTATTTCTAAATAAAAAAAAGGTGTTATTTTAATCGAACTGTTTAATTCTGAAAACCGTAGGGGTGGTAGCATTTAGTGAATTTAATGTAACTTTATTTCAAAAACAATATTATTTCATTATTTCTTTCGAATGTTAAAGTTTTAAAAAATATAAATAACAGAAAACTGTTTGTAGCTCAGCAATCTTCGCAAACATTTAAGCCTAAACAAGATGCAATATTATTAGAAGCTCTGTGGAAATAAGATTTCATTAATTAGAACCGGAAATTTAATTTATGTTTTGTTCTTCCCAAACATTTTGTGAGAAAAACAGCTGAATTATACTGAAATAAGTTGAAACTTAGAGGAGACAAACTAAGCTAAACAAATATGTATAAGAAAGCCGGAAAGTATTATCAAACAAACGTTTCGCAATAAAACTAGACCGAAACCGACAGAAGTAAAAGTGCATCTTTTTTTATTTGTTTGAAAAATTGATGGTTTAACTTCACGGAACATTACCATGCACGCACGCACGCTCATGCATCTTAAAATCAAAGTTTCACATTGTTAAAATTTACATATCAGACAAAAAATGTCTGTGTATACAGAAAAACCCGAGTCCGCGCGACACCTACTAGCAATTTATAACTGATTGCAAGGAATACATAAAAAAAACAAACGCGTAACTCCAAAAAACGTCCTTTATAAACGGATCACGAGCTCGTCTAGAAATTATGCTAAACGTCGTTCAGTCGAAACTTTCAAAGCAGGTGTGAACACTGTAAGGATGTAAGCAGTTTACAACGTATTGAATTTGAGTGATATTTTTGGTGAGTTGAAGGTCGTTATCATTTTGAACATGTGTAAATTATGACTGACTTTGCAATTCTTTTTATTTGTAGGTTAGCCAGTTTTAGGTTTAACAAGTTTGTTTTGTTTATTTTACAGTAAAGCCAGATTGTGTTATTTGCTGTGTCCACCACTGGGAACCAAACCTTGGATTTTAACATTGTTACTACCTAGAATTAACGCTGCCCTATCGTGGGACAGGTTTTAAAGAAAAATGTTTTACTGGGGCACTGAACAAAAACATTTTTAGAAACTTGTAACATGATTAATTGGTGATGAAATGATAATTTTATGATTTTAATCACGTGCTCAAAATTCAAATAAGCCATTTTTTTATTAGTTCCTAAATTAGAAATAAAAAAAAACAGTTTTTCTGCTAGAGCCATTCGCGCTAGCTGTCCCTAATTTAGAAGTGTAAGACTAGAGGGAAGGCAGCTAGTCATCACCACCCACCACCAACTCGTGGGATACTCTAATCAAGGAATAGTGGAATTGACTGTCACTTTATAACACACCTACGGCTGAAAAAGCGAGCATGTTTGAAGTGACGGGGATTCGACCCCACGGCCCTCAGGTTACGAGTCGAGTGCCCTAATCAATTTGCATACTCTAGGCTAGAATAGCGTAGATAGCCCTTGTGTAGCTTTGCGCAAAATTAAAAAAAACAACAAAAAACTAGGCTAGAATACCATAATCGAACCTATCCTTTTCGCCGTGAGGGCGTTATAATCGATGGCCGATCCAATTATCTTTTGTTAAAGAAAAGCCCAAAAGTTAGTTGTGGGTCGTGTTGACTAGCTGCCTCCCTCTAGTCTATCTATCGTATTAAAATATAAACGGCTTGTGGAGAAAGCGACATTGAACAAACAAATAATATATTCCGAGATAATTATGGTGTATAAAACTGTTGGTCTGTTTTTTTTTAATTAAAAGAAGGTTAATAGTGACGTGAGAAAGTTTTTTGATATACATATTTTGAAGTAATGCATGTGAAACTAACCCTTGTTGCTTATGTTTCATTGACTTTCAGAAATCGTGTATTTGAAAACCACGCCTTTGATGTAAAGGTTTAATCAATGGTGAAGCCTAAAAAACAAGAGTGCGTGTTAAGGCGTGCGACTCGTAACCTGAGGGTCGCGGGTTCGCATTCCATCGCACCAAACATGCTCGCCCTTTCAGCCGTGGGGGCGTTATAATGTGACGGTCAATCCCACTATTCGTTGGTAAAACGTTGGTAGCCCAAGAGTTTGCGGTGGGTGGTGATTACTAGCTGCCTTCTCTCTAGTCTTACACTGCTAAATTAGAGACGGCTAGCACAGATAGCCCTGGAGTAACTTTGTGCGAAATTCAAAACAAACTAAAAAACAAGAACGGCTATTTTGGAGTTGTTTTTAACTTTTAACATCTCATCCAGTGGTTGACATTGTTATTTTAATTTGGGGTGGGATTAATAAACGTACTTTTGAAATATGTAAAACGACCAGCATATATATACATACATTTGTAACAACCTTTTAAGCAGTTAAATGTGCGGTTCGTAAAGAGGACAAATAAGATATGATAAAAATTAGAATACTAGAAGGGTAAAAATGCACCCTGGTAAGGGAAAAATTTGCAAAACGAGGGATACAGACAGCGGAAAAAACTCATTCTGTCTTTACAAACTTATGAGTGGAATGAATGGCACCGTTTAATACCCAGTGATTTTATCTTACCATAACTGACGTGTCGTACATTTTAGTTGCTCTGTCTAAACGTTTCGAACGATAAAGTTTGCAGGTTCTTTCTGGCCTTTTAAACTCTTCAGAGAGTAACAAGCGTGATAATGGACAGGTAGAAGTTCCGAGTGTCAGTTCTCAGTTCTCTCGCGTCTTAAAAGGTACATTAATTGATCAAAACGCCATCTCTATACTTTCTGCTTAGCAAGCTACGCATTTGAAACTGACAAGTTTTCCTTGGAGTATTCTTTTCTGGCATAATCAGTATGAAACCATGCTGTATTTTAACACTTGTAGGAGAAATAGAATAATTTTGATCGTAACTACTTCGATTCTTGTTGAATGCTATTCACTACTGAATACTGATAAAACTTCATAACTGAATACCGAATTTGTACATGGGAGTTTACACTCCCATAGCATAGCACAGAAAGCCCATTATTGTGCTGCTTTGTGCTTAAAAGGAAACAAACAGGTCAAAACGGAAAACTTTTCTGCATTGTAGTTTACAACACTGAAGTATGTTTTCGAAGAGACTTTTAGCACGGCCCGGCATGGCCAAGCGTGTTAAGGTGTGCGACTCGTAATCTGAGGGTCGTGGGTTCGCATCCCCGTCGCGCCAAACATGCTCGCCCTCCCAGCTGTGGGGGCGTTATAATGTTACGGTCAATTCCACTATTCGTTGGTAAAAGAGTAGCCCAAGAGTTGGCGGTGGGTGGTGATGACTAGCTGCCTTCCCTCTAGTCTTACACTGCTAAATTAGAGACGGCTAGTACAGATAGCTCTCGAGTAGCTTTGTGCGAAATTCAAAACAAACAAAAAAAGACTTTTAGCACACGTTGAACGCTGGTATTGGAGTTGTTTCTGTTGATACGTAATAAGGTGGAATGTGTTTTTGTGCGAAGCATCTGAACGTTGAACTTTCTATTCACATGATAGTGTGTAATACTGTGGAAAAGCACTACTCTGGTAAGAAAAAAGAGGTAGCTATTTAACTTACAATCGGTGGATGTGAAGCAAGGGGGCATTATAAAAAGGCTTCGATAAAAAGTAGAAAATACAATGACAAGTCAACAGTGATATCGAAAATATTAATTTCATACTGTTACTGATATTGTTTGCTTTGACGCTAATTTTGACTTTAACTATTTTTACAAACTCCTTTGTTTTTTTTCTCTTCATATTGGTTAAAACCAGTTAATAAAAGTTAATATACATCAAACTGACTCAGATGGTATTCTATGATATAAGTGAATTGTGACTTACAATTTGTTTTATAATTTCAGAAAACCTTGACAGCTGACGGGTGAAATACGCTGATTTGTTGGTATGCAAAAGTTATATTTAGCGCGCCTGGTGTTGTAATTATTATTAAAATTATTGGAAAAAATAGAGTAGGGATTCCCAAACTTGGGCCCTCAGAAAATTGTCAAATACACCACAGTGTTTAAGAACTCAGTGTCTATAGATTTATTGGATGATCGTGGTGTCAGCAAGATTGCCGAATGTTCTGGAGGAGGGCTTATGTCGAGAAGCCTTGGGAAACCCTGATATAGATCATTTTAATGAACTACTGAGAAAGATAGAAATCTAGGTGTTTAGGTTATGACATTACACTTGTAAAATTATCCAAAGTACTAGAATTTCGATTTTGAATACAAGTTATTTTGACCTCCCTTTCTCACGCTGCATGGTCACAACTAGATGGCAATATATTCATTGGATATTGTTAACCACCAATAAATATATTTCACTTCGTTAACTGGCAACTTACTACTCAGATTAAAGTTTAAGTAAATCAGCTAATTAACTACAATACATAGGATTATTAAAAATATAAAGCTGCCTTTATTTGGAATCTTCGTGGTTAACTTAAAAAACGAACAATTATCCACTGACATACAGTGTATCCTCATGAGCCCCTTTAATGAGCATTTACAATCCACGTTAAAACACAATTATCCTCTTTTAAGCCTCGTAAGAAGCACGTTTTTCTTTAAAGATACTTTTAAGAAATTCTTATGCGTTCTCCAAGACAAAAGTGATCGGTTAAGAAAAGAGGTTAGCTTAGAGTCAACTGAAAACGACCTCTCGTACAGATTGAAATCTCATTACTTGTTAATTACAAGTATTTCAATAGAATAAAACATTCAATTTAACTAATATTGTCGATATACTATGCAATGTATTTTACTGTATTTACTTAGTAGGTTTAAAAAAGTCTAGGTTACATCAAGGTGTTGGATGCTGAGTCAAAATATTTTTTCTTGGAATTGTCTTTTCAAAATTAGGGTGCATCTTCACGATATAGCGTCTTACAAGGCGTAAATTACGGTAAGTGTTTACGCTTATTATTTATTACGTTCTTTGTTTACAAGAACATTCGTGGTATTTCATATTACACCCGATAGTGAAATTTCACAAATGATGGCAAAATTATCCATCCGTTTCTTGTAAGTATAAGAGGTAACATCTGCAAACCAACAAATTCGCCACTTAGCTCGTAAGAGATTTTGTTTTATATTCCATTAGATATTTTTCTTCCACTGCTATTTTATCTGGTTTCTAATCTGTTTATTTTAGCAATATATACAATACTTACAATTATATTAGATTGTTTTTAACTTCGCGCAAAGCTACACGAGGGCTATCTGCACTAGCCGTCCCTCTTTGTTTGTTTGTATTTTGCTCAAAGCTACACGAGGGCTATCTGCGCTAGCCATCTCTATTTTAGCAGTGTAAGACTAGAGGGAAGGTTTGGGCTACTCTTTTTCCAACGAATAGTGGGATTGAACGATACATTATAACGTCCCCACGGCTGAAAGGGCGAGCATGTTTAGTGCGACAGGGATTCGAATCTGCGACTCTCAGATTGCCATGCCTGGCGCAATGATATAAGAAATAGTGAGGAAAGGTCAGCTAAGATGGAAGTGTTTATCGTGTGTTAATGAACTGTGTAAACAACAAAACGAAACGGGTATAAGTTATAGTATTAAGTTTCAATTCTGTGATTGGATAAATCATGCATAATCCATTCATTCGAACGGAAATTTCTAAATAATAGAATGAGGCTTATGACAATATGTAAATGAGAGGTCTTTTGATTGAACAAAAGGAAAATAATTGTGACGTAGTTTCAGAAAGTTTTCTGATTGAAGTTTACATAAAACATCGATCAACCCTATATAGATATCTACATGTTTATCCTTAAGCTTTCCTATCATATATTTATGTAAATCTGAGAATGTGTTGTATAATATACATTGATCGGTAACCACCATTATGTATAAGCATATGGTTTTGTTTTACTTTGATTTTCGCGTAAATCTACACGAGGGCTATCTGCGCTAGCGTTCCCTAATTTAACAGTTATCGACTTCAGGAATGAAACTAGTCATCACCACCTACCGCTGACTCTTGGACTTCTCTTTTACCAACGAATAATGGTCGGAGATGGGATTCGAATCTGTGAAACTTAGCCGCCAGGCTATGCTAGGCCTATATATATCAAATAGATTGGACTGATATCAAAGAAATCTATTTATTTTCAGTTATCTTGATTATAGTTTAAGTATAATTACACATATTCTGAAAATTTTTAGGAAAAATATATATCGGAAGAAAATGAATTTTGCTACGAATAAATTGAACCCATAACGTTTGACTCATTGTTGGTTGTAGTTAGGAACAAGGCTACACTAAGAACTATCTCTGCTATGCCCACCGCGGTATCGAAACCAGGTTTCTAGTATTGTAAATCCGAAGACATTTTGCTGCGCCATTAAGGAGCGCAACAACAATGCAACCCAGTACTGTACTAAGCTGTTAAATAAGTATAAAAAGTCCTGCTTGGTAACACCAATTGTATTGTTTCTTGATGTTCCATTTATTTGCGTTTCTGTGTTAAACAGGTGATTTATTGAAATTAATCCGTATTATTGTAATGTGTTGGGACAGTGTGGTTTAAACTGTTTTGTTTTTGTATGGTGTTATCACATTGTAACTCTTCATAAAGCCAGTTACCAAGTGAGAAAGAACAAATGACCAAAGCTGAAATTCTTTGGAAATCTCCCTTTTTACAATGAACTTACAATAAATCATTTTTAAACTGTATGATATTGTTTAAAGACCCAAACCAAAAGAAAAAAAATAATGATATAAAAAAGGAAAATCCTATGCTACATGTCTCCATTTACCAAATTATTCACAACGACAGATTTTCTGAGTATATGCCAGAAATGAGAAGATAAATGTGAGGATATCCATAGAGGAAGAATCAGACGTAAGGGGTTTATTAAAATACATGCATTTAAATGCTACATATTTGATTTCCTTTTAAGATATTTAAATCATATCAGAGCCATTAAAGATAAAGGACTCCACCATATCAACCTTAGAAAAGACAATTATATATGTGTGTGTGTGTGTGTGTGTGTGTGCTTATTCACTAGTCCAATCTGTTTTATTTAACTGAATTTGTATTCTGAAAAACAAACAACAAAACGTTCACTCTGGTGGAGTATAACATTTTTGCAAAGATTGAAAGACGTATTATAGAAGATAAACTTAAATTGGTGAAATACAGAAAACGTTTTATTTAATCTTTCCAACCATGAAAATAAATGCTCTTTGGAAAATACTAGTTAAGATCTAATGGCTTTACATAGTTTTCTTTGAAAACTGACTCACGGATGTTAGTAAAGTAATAAATATTTTTTTTGTTAGCAGTGACTATACAAACCTTTCTTTGTAAACAGTGAATATACAAATATTTATTTTTAAACATAGTTATGTAAGCCTTTCTTTGTAAGCGTGTCTACAAAAATATTTCTTTGTAAACAGTGACTATACAAACATTTCTTTGTAAATAGTGACTAAACAAACATTTCTTTGTAAAGTGTGAATATACAAACCTTTCTTTCTAAACAATGCCACACAAATAGTACACATGTTCAGGTGTACTGTTTAATAAGTTACAACTACTAAGTTAGAAAGATATTAACCATGGTTATAATTTAAGACACAAACTTTGATATTTAAGATTTAACTGTTTGTAAGTCCGAAAACACGCACACCCATCTTGAAGTACACAATACTCAAAAGCACATTTTATCAACACAGAAAAGCTGATACACAGAACATATAAACCTGCACCCCAGTACCACAAATATTATTAATATTAAAAGTGAGAAATACTTCATCAAGTTTGAATTGACTATTTTTAAATTAACCTAGTCACATGATCTGTTCCTCTCAACAAGTGGTGAAAGATAAACTATAATAACAAATAGTTGTGTCTGATACTTTCATTTTTATAATATAGCAAACCTTTAACCGTTCATCTGAGCATTCAAGGCGTTTCTGAGTCCCAAACTGTGCAGTGAACAACAATAAAACTCGCACAAAGTTTGAATTCCTGGTACCCATTACTTATGTTGGATGGACATGTCTGGAGTTGATAGCTACTGGAAAAAAATTTTGACACGTCTTCCCAGTTAAAAAGATGAATGGTGGATTTATTACCATGGCTACAGTTGGTTTCGGACTTGGTTCACTGGTAATAGTTCACTAAGTCCTGATCACCTTGTCATACATAATGCGATACAATACTGTTATCACTGAAGTGATTGAAACTTATGGAAAAGAGGCACACCCCTTTTAGGCTAGTAATAGAATAATTTATGCTATGTCTATAAATGATGCCTGAATTTCAGTTGGTTAATTCACAGCTCCAAAATGAATGAAACTGAACAATATTGAAGCAATTCGAAACGAACAGATGGAATAAATCCTGAAGACTTGGGGCACATTAAACTGGTCCCCAAGAGTGATCTGTTGGATTTATCATCATTCTAGGATGTTTGTGATGACAATAAACCCATTTGAAGTAAAATATATATTCTTAAGATGGCTGGTAAGAGTGTAAAAACATTAATTAAAATAAAGTACAGAAGAACGTTTCAACCTTTTAGGCCATCTTCAGGTTAACCCATACCAACCATCCTGAGAACACATTTCATGATGTGTTTAACAGTAAGACACATTCTTTTCTGAGGTTGTGCTACTTCAGTACTCTTGAGTATAATGCACACACGACAAATCCAGTTGTTTAATACAGGATATTTCATCGTTGTTAATTATAATGTGTTAATTCAATGAACAAAATACAAATACAGAGACGATTCTCCATTAAATAATGACTTAATTAGTCAGTTGTTTGTTTGAAGTTCGCCAAGTGCTACACAAGAGCTTTGTGAGTTAGTCGTAACTAATTTAGAAATGATAGTCTGTTTGGAAGGGAGCTAGTCAACATCATACTCCGCCAACTCGTGGGATACTCTTTTCTAACGATCGGTGTGAATGAAGGCCACGTTATAGTGTTCCATTGGTGACAAAATCAAAATTCTTGACCCACAGATTGCGAGTAGAAAACCTCCACCATCAGCCCATGTCAGACTCTTAGTCACTTGTAGGTTGCTGTTTGTTTTAGTATACCAGTAGATACACTATATAATTACTATTCAATATATGTATATATTTCATAATACGTATCAGGAGTTCACAAATAGAAGGCAAAACTTGCTAAATATTGTTGACTTGATTAAGAATAAATATTTTAAAATTCTAAGCACATTTAAGTCAGTTTTATTTATAATGGCACCTGAAATAAGGCAATTTAATCCGTGTAGACATGCCTCGTTATACAAATAACTATTTTAATTACGACTCTTCTTTATTAAACCAAATTATATCCTTCACCAATGAATTAGGGTCGAACTAAGGAAGCAGCTTTGTTTACTGGCTGGCTGCCTTTAACCAATAAATCACAGTAATTTTGTTCTTGTACTTAATATTAAGTTCTAGGCCTAACATTCGTATCCACACAGATTCTTTGATTTTTATTTATTATTTTGTACTTGAAGTGCCTCCCAGAATATTGAAAATCTCGTGCAGTAGGGAGAAAGATTATATGGAATATTTTGCGCATTCTCTTGGACACAAACGATCAATTGTGGTTTTCTTATAGCTATGGCGCCTCCTTGAGCTTGTAAAGTCGTGGATAAAGTACAGTTTGTATATATACAAACAAAACAAACTTGTGTATATAGTCGTACTTTATGTAAAAGTGTAACCACTACTTGGGCACAACACATAGCTCGATGTGGCTTTGCTATAAGAAAAACAAAAACAAACAAAGCACTTTGAGCTAATAATGTTTTTACACATTTTACTGTCGCCCGTGACTTAAGTGTTTTCGCTGTTCTTACTAATATTCATCTTTTGCTAATATATGATGATACACTATGATTTGATCAATTAACAAAATTGTAAGCTTACTTAAAACTCAGAAGGTATTAATTCGAAAAAGTTGTAATCAATTGAAAGTTGTGTTGGTATATCCGTTTCAGAAATCCTTATAAAATTTCTTCCCTATGATATCCGATTATATTTTAACACCGCTACATATTACTTTACAAAATAAAGACAGACGCAGCGAGCCTACGCACAGAGATGTTATATAAGTTCTGAAGTAACTTGTTTATTCAGGTACCATAAGCACTACTGGTAAAACACGAATAGAGCTAATACCTTGTGATGAAATCATTTATCTTATGAAGGATATCAACTTGTTTCCAAATTGTGCTTATGACATTTAATGATACCGGTCTGTAGGATTGAAGTCCATTCCTAATACGGAATCTATGTAAGGGAAGTGTGATGCTTTCACATGGATCGGTCGAAGACGGTCCACACGTGCTCAACAGAGTTCTTGTCCGGTGATTGGCTAAGCTATGACATAGTTGTGAATCTTTTATTTTTCATCTCACGGGATGTCTAGTTAGCTGTGTTAAGTACCTGTAACCCCTATGATTTTGTCTGTGTTATAAAGATCCATTTGTATTAGACTGGTCAACTTTTCTAAAACATACGAACATACTTGACTTTATTTTTACTGTTCCTGTTACGATTTATCGGACTGCCTACATCACACAAAGCAGAACATCTACAAATCTATAAACCATACGCAGTAGGGTTGGATGGATCTTTATAACACAGACCAAATCATAGGGGTTACAGGTACATTAATCAGAATGGTAAAGTAAATTTAAAATAAGCTTCCAGTAGGGATGCCAGGATATTCTAGCAAGAGTAGTCTAAATGATTAAGTAACTTTAGAATAAGTCATCTCTAGAGATGCCAAGATATCCTAGCAAGAGTAGTCTAAATGATTAAGTTACTTTAGATGCATCAATTGTAACTTCTAACAACGTTTTAGTATTATCATGACGAAGCCATGAAACTTTTCGTTACTTTCAAGGGTTTTAGAGTTTCCCTGAAGTAGCGACGTAGTTAATTTCTTTAATACAAATAGAGAAAGTACAGAGAAAGACCAATGTCTTATAATTAAGTTACAGGACAATTAATTCAGTGGGACCTACACCGGATCATTTCTATTTTCTTTCTTCGACAACTGAGTACTTACAAACATCCACACGAAGAATCTGACTTTGATTATACAGCAAATTTTTGAAGAATGGAAACCTACTAATATTGCAAAGCTAAACCTAAAGTTTCTTTTAGTTTGAGTGACTTAACGAAATTCATTAGTTCTTAAGTTTATTTAAATAGGTTTAAAGAAACAGAAACAGAACTTTTGTCGCTCACACTTCTATGTTGCGTAATATATTAATTTGTAATTGTTTGGATTGGTTGGTATTAAGCACAAAGATAAACACAATCAGCCATCTGTATTCTACTCATCGATGGTATCGAAAACCGTTTTTAGTTGTAAGTCCCGAGACGTAATCTTTATTCATCATAGGGCTAAGACCTGTTAAGATACCCCATTATTATCATAAGGGTGCTAAATATAGGTAATAAAAATATACAGAAAATAACTTTACATATTGACTGGTATGATGGAAAATTTAGAATATTATAAAATATAAAGAAAGTTGGCGAAACAGAAAATTAGGACATTAAAAAGGATGATGAGAAAAGGTTGCCTGAAAATGTAAAACTTAACAGTAAGGATGTCTTTAAATACATTAAGGGTAAACAAAATGTTAGGATGAGGGTAGGACCCTTGTTGAATGATAAATGAAGGTTCTGATGACTAGGAGATGGCTGGGACATTAAATTGTGCTTTTTCTTCAGTTTTTAA
This sequence comes from Tachypleus tridentatus, assembly GCF_004210375.1. NCBI lineage: Eukaryota > Metazoa > Arthropoda > Merostomata > Xiphosura > Limulidae > Tachypleus > Tachypleus tridentatus. The sequence goes on along the minus strand of NC_134833.1, from coordinate 64,055,825 downwards.
CGACGATGGTTGAAGCAGTATTCCACATCTTGAATAGTCAATAAATGTAAATGAAATCAAATAAGATGACTCCATTAATTCCCGAAGGGTTTTGAAGTAGGTTAAATATTGGATATGTGAGACATTTATTACTATTTTTTTGTCGGTCCTTGAAGAGTGGTCAGGTACCTATTGGTCTTACATCAGTTATAGAAATATTTTGGAACGTATGTTAAAATGTGCTTAACAAAGTTTAGAGTTATTGGATAGTCATCATGGTTTCAATAAGAGAAAGTCTTGCCTTACAAATCCTTTGACTTTGAAAAGGTTACTGCTAATGTAGATGAGAGTAAGGGTATAGATTTGGTGTATCTGCGTTTTCAGAAATCACTTGAAAAGATGCCATATAAAAGTATTGTAAAAATCATCTCTAAATGTGTGGGGGAGAAGTTAATTAATTGGATAAAAGAATGGCTAGATGGAAGAATGCAGAAGGTTATTACAAACTGAATTAATGTCACTAGTTGGGTATGCTGGACTCGGTCTTAGGACTTTTGCTCTTTCTGATTCACATCAATGATATAGATGAAGACATAATTAATAAATTTCTTAAATTTGTAGATGATATTAAGGTCTTGGGTGTTTCTTGCTACTGCTTTACAAAAGCTTTTAGATCATTTATTGAGTTAGACAAATGAATATCAGATAGGTTTTAATTATAATAAATGCAAGATAATGTATGTTGGTTACCATAATTTAAAATGTAGGTACAATTTAGATAGGAATAACCTTAACAGTGTTATGAAATAAAATAATCGTGGTGTAATATTACATCAGTCTCTATAGTCAAACAAGCAGTGTGCTGTTGTTTGTGGTAGGACAAATAGGATTTTAGGTTGTATCTACAGAAATATTAAATACAAGTCTAAAAAAAGTTATAATTTTATTGTACAGATTACTGGTTAGGCCACATCTGGAATATTGTGTTTATTCTTGGACTCCTTATTTTACTGAAGACATTGAGTTGTTGGATATGTCTGTCTATTTTGTTTTTATAACAACGCCGTATCGGGCTATCTACTGTGTCCACCGAGGAGAATCGAACCCCTGATTTTAGCGTTGTAAACCTGTAGATTTATCGCTGTCCCACTGGGGGACGTGAATTGTTGGAAAGAGTTAAGTGAAGGGTTACTAAAATGGTTAGGAGGATGAAAGGGTTGACTTATGAGGAGAGATTGAAGTCTCTCAAATTGTTTTCTCTGGAAAGAGAAGAAAGAAGAGCTGAGAGATCTGATTGTAAAGAGAATAATTGATAATGTTAGTGGTTCTTAGTTTTCATATTTAACAATGAGAATAGTATGACTAGGGGACACAAGTATAACTTCTGACAGTGTAGGAGTCATTTTCGGCTAAAACAGTTTCATTTTTTTAATAGGGTGGTTGGCCTTTGGAATGGGATTTCTTTGGATGTTGTAGAGGCAGTAAATTTAAGTGAGTTTAAGAAAGATCCATAATGGTGGCTTTAGATTTTTAAAGCTAATTTGATTTAGAGAATGGAAGAGCCAAAATGGACCAGCAGGTCCCATGCTGTCCCAAAACGTTATGCTATATCGCTAGTTGAATTGGAATAACTGAATACGTAAAATGCTAATTACAATTCATTAAATGTTAATTAAATATGGTGAGTTTACTGGTAAGCTTCGTACTACTTGAAATTTTTTTTGAACTGATATTACCCAAAATATTTAGTTACAAAAGTCTAGCCCCCCGCTAGTACAGCGGTATGTCTCCGGATTTACAACGCTAAAATCAGGGGTTCGATTACCCTCGGTGGGCTGAGCAGATAGCCCTTTGTGGCTTTGCTATACGAAAAACACACACACACACATACAAAAGTCTAACTCCTTTTAAGTAACTTGCCATTTTTTTAAATTGCATGCAAAAACGATATTTTTATTTACACTGAAAAAAACGCGTAAGAAATTATCATATACGCAAAATGCGTTCTAAAATTTAAGTACCTACACAAGTTAACAAAAAGTGTCTGTACAAATAAACGGTTTACAGTTTTGATAACGTCAATGCTTGAGATTGCGAGCTCTGAGAACCGTAAGTAGGTGGAGCCAGTGATGTCTATCTTATTGTGTAACACAGAATTTTGTCATTACCTGTCATTTAACGCTGAATCGTTTTATCGTTTAACAACGAATGGTGGCATTTGTTTTATCATGTGACGTTGAATGGTAAGTATAATGTTTCTAAAGTAAAACACGTCGCTGTTATCAGGTTTCAGCACCACCAACAACCAATTTATTCATTTGATTTAACACGTTTAGGTATATTCAACACTTACCAAAACACAGTTAATAAACACGCAGCTGACCAGGACTTGACATAATGTTAATGAACAATATGTATCAATATTATATGAAATAACGATTCCAAAAAAGGAACCACAAAGACAAAACCTCATTGAAAAATATGTATTGCAAAGGATAAAATACCTTTCAATATTTATAACAATATCGAGTGATAAACAAACATAATTCTCTAACTGACCATTTATTAACCATCTCGTGACTTTCTTTTATAGTGAAGCTTGTGGTATGTATTTATTCACTGAGTAGGTCACAAGGGTACACCTCATGTGATCATAAATCTACACAATCTTCTGCTATATTAATAGTATCTGTACGTCACCGTTAGAGAATCTGGTGTCAAATCCATTATACATACAAATTTACGAAATAAAAAATGATTGAAGATAAGTTAATGTTTTAATGAAGTTAAAAATGCATAGATAAACTAAACGATAGAAATATATCATAAAGAAAAAATAGAACTTGCTACCTCACTATGGTGGCATTTGTCTTATCATATTGTGTTGAATGATGACATTGTCTGATCTTTTAACAGTGAATGGTGACATGTTTTTATCTTGTAATAAATGTTGGCATGTGTCTTATCGTGTAACAATGAATGATGGCAGCTGTCTCGTTTAATTTGTGGATGAAGGCATCGATTTTATTTTTACAACCTGTAAACAGTAGTTTTATCCAGCTCATTATGTGGCTTTGTGCATAACAACAAAGAAAGACACAAAAGTAGTAGAAATTGTATTTAACTTTGTTGCCCCTGGTAGTGCTGGTGTATGCCTTTTCTTCTATTATCTTGGAAGATACTGCTGCCACTAAATGTAAGACAGTTTAAGGGTGTGAACACCACCTAACAGAGGAGTTAGTGACGTATGTTGTATTTTGTAACAGTGGCATTAGAGAAGTTTGATGTATTTTGCAACAGTGGAATTAGTAGAGTTTTTCTTTATGACAGTAGAATCAGGGGCGTTTGTTGTAGTGAATGTTTGTAGAGTAGTGAACTCTGTCCTCATCTCGTGACGCATCAGAACAGACGCATTTCATATTACAGTGTTTCCTCCAATAGATAACAATATCAAAATATACTAACACATTGTTGAAAGTCTAGAATGTGTCGAAAGCTGCCCTTTATCCCAACATTTGGTTTGTTTGTTTTTGAATTTCGCGAAAAGCTACACGAGGGCTATCTGCGCTAGCCGTCCCTAATTTAGTAGTGTAAGACTAGAGGGAAGGCAACTAGTCATCATCACCCACCGCCAACGCTTTGGCTACTCTTTTACCAACGAATAGTTGGATTGACCGTCATATTACAACGCTCCCACAGCTGAAAGGGCGAGCATGTTTGGTGCGACGGGGATAATATAACTTACCATAAATGTAACAAAACGTAAATGCATAAACGACATTTCGTTTTTAGCACCCGAGCACCTATTTTAATTGCAGATTGGGTTAGAATTTTTAAATTAAAACTTGGAACGTCAATGTATTTGTTGGTTTGTTTCTGGAACTTCTCACAAAGCTATACTATACGAGAGCTTTATGTTCTAGTTATACCTAATGTGGAAGTCATAAACTAGAGGGAAGGCAGAGAGACCACACTACCGCCGCCAACTCTTAAGCTATTCTTTCATTAACGAATAGTTGGATTAGCCGTCACATTATAACGCCCCTACGAGCTAAAGGGTGAGCATCTCCTAAAACAGGATTTGAACTCGCGACTCGCAGGTTGCGAGTTGATCACCACACTCAACCTCACCATTTGCTGGTAAAAGGTAACCCAAAAGTTGGCTGTAGATGGCGTTGATTAGCTGTCTTCTCATTGGTCTATTACTTGAAAATTAGGGACAATTAGCGCAGGTGGCTCTAGAGAACGTGTGGGTGAAATAAAAAATAAACAAATTTTAATTTTCAGTTGTATAATTTTGCTTTTCACCCCGAGGATTATATTTATATAAATATTTTCCTCTATACTTTTGGTAGCAGCTCTTTTATTAATAACGTATCTTATTAGGCCTCGTGTTTCAACTTGGTTGAAATAACTTACGAAATATAGATATCCGAATTTAGGAAAACATATCTTACAGACAAGAAATAATCAACTAATATCGAATTGTAACATATTAACAAGTATCTAAAATCTCATCATACCTTATAAATTGTTTATAAATATTTCACAAAACATTGTGTACATTCAAGACAATAACGCAACAAAAAGAGAAAAAACTCTAGGAAATGCAAGAGTAGCACTTAACCTTTAGTTTTATCTCCAGTCCCAACGTATCGTTTTCTGTGGTTTCTTGCGAACCACGTACAGCTTTTGTACCATATAGAAACCGACATGAAAGCTGATCTTAATAGCACGAACGTGACATTTCATCAGAAAGGAAACTTTACGCTATAAACTGTATATTTTAGTTATGGTATTTGATACTCCTCGTCAGAAAAGTGTTACGTGTTTTTTGTGCGCGTTTTTCTTTTTGCCCGAAGAAGTAGCGTAGCTTTAAAGTTATGGCCTGAAATCATAACGATAACTTTATGAAAAACTATCTAATTCGTACCAGTACGTCCATGAAAGAAAAAAAAACTTGTTATATTGAGCACCATACAATATTCTTGTATAGTTTTTGTGTAATCAGGTAGGGAACATTCTTTCACTTGCATGAACAATCTGAAACAAGTTTTCGTTTCTATTCATTTTAAAGGAGCTTATCTTTACTTCAGATTTTATTACCATATTTATTTGCTCTTTGAGTTAAACAATAAACAAAGTTCTGTTCTCACTATTGACCGAGCTAAGCAGATTTCCTTCTGGTTATACTTGACAACCTCTCAGGTGGTTAAATGGTTAACTAGATTGAATAATTGTTCAAACCCTTAGAAAATCAGGTTAGGAGAAATTCGGAACTTTTAAAACATAATGTTAGGAGAACCAATAGAGATTTTAGAATGTAAGGTTAGGAGGAGCGCTAGTACTTTTAGAATGAAATATTAGATAGACCCACAGAACTTACAGGATGTAAGGTCAGGAAAACCCACAGAACTTTTAGAATGTAAGGTTAGGAAAACCCACAGAACTTTTAGGATGTAAGGTTAGGAAAATCTTCAGAATGTTTAGAATGTAAGCTTAAGTAAGTCTATAAAAACTTTTAGAATGTAAGGTTAGGAAAACCCATAGAACGTTTAGAATGTAAGATTAGGTAAACCCATAGAACGTTTGTAATGTAAGGTTAGGAAAACCCATAAAACATTTAGAATATAATTTTAGGAAAATCCATATGACTTTTACAATGTAAAGGTAGGAAAACCAATAGAACTTTTAGGATGTAAGGTTAGGTAAACAGACAGAACTTTTAGAATTTGATGTATGCTCTATGTAGGACATGTGCCACAGTGTTTTGTTAATAGTCATTTAATAAAAAACAAACCTCTTATAAACTTGATCTTAGTACAGACTATAGATACATTAGTAATGGATATTTATGCCAGTTGTGTAAGTCTATAGTGTCAACAAGTTTTAAGTTATGAGTTAAAAACCATTATGAGAATGTTAATTTTCATATTAAAAAAAGAAAAACTTGTTTGAAAATTAGGCGCAATATTGTTATTTTAAGGATCTTTTGTTCAAAAGTTATACTACATCCTAGAAATTGTGAAACTTACACTTTTAATATATTTCTGGGTATTAAAGAGTGTATGCTACTTTAATTAACATTTCTAACGGAACTGTAACCTGCTTTTAGTACACTGTACTTTGGAGACTTGGATAATTGATAGTAGAGCCCTCATAGTTTTGTTCTGATATAAGAGTGACAAGACTGGTGAAGTTCAATGTAGATAATATGGAACTATTCTGATAAGGAAGATCGAAGGAAGTTAATAAAATAAGTTGAATGTTCATTGTTGTTTGTTTACGTACTCTATCAATGATACATAGTCATTATCTTTTTACACGTACTGTATTTATTTGTTCGTTAAGTATATAGCTGTATAATGGTTTCTAAAAAATATGCACAGCTTGATACAAGGGTTGGGTGAGAAATGAGAATCTCACGATTAGGTGATTGAGCAACGTGTAGTTCCGGGTAAGGCTGCTTCAGTTTTTTATAGTGTCTAGTATCGCATTAAGTCTCGTGCACTTTTCATGAAATTAAAACACGTTACTGTGAGCAATCTTAGCGTTTTGATTTCTGCGTGTGGTGAGACTAGAATATGTTATGAAACGTTAAAAAAATACATATAACATTATTTTTTTTGGAAAATAAAACTTCTGTTAACAAACTCCAAAACTTTGTCTTTTATACTTGTTTGCGTTTAGTAATAATAGTTCAGAATGTGAGAATACAACCGTACTTCTAATAAGGAAAATTGGAGTGGTTTGTTTGTTTTGGAATTTCGCACAAAGCTACTTGAGGGCTATCTGTGCTAGCCGTCCCTAATTTAGTAGTGTAAGACTAGAGGGAAGGCAGCTAGTCATCACCACCCACCGCCAACTCTTGGGCTACTCTTTTACCAACGAAAAGTGGGATTGACCGTCACATTATAACGCCCCCACGGCTGGGAGGGCGAGCATGTTTAGCGCGACGCGGGCCCGAACCCGCGACCCTCGGATTACGAGTCGCGCGCCTTACGCGCTTGGCCATGCCGGGCCCTAAAATTATCTGTACCATCTGTTTTATTTATAGCTATTATAAATTTTGAACTTTGTTTTAATTTATATTCTTTGTTATTTATTCATTATAAGTACATAAATATTTGAATTACTGAGTATCATGTTCTATTTATAATCAATAGAAAATTTATTTTTCTCTCTTCATCTAAATTATATTTTTATTTAGTTCCTATAATTTACTTTCACTAGTTTAATATCAAAGTTTTACAGAGTTTCTCTTTGTGTTCATTTTTTGTTATCATTTGTTAAGTATGTCCACCTAATAGTTTGTTTGTTTAAAGTTAAGCACAAAGCTACATAAAAGGTCTCTAGCATTGTTAGTCCACAGAACTCACGCTGTGACTATGTAATAAAATAAAATATTCCTAAAATCATACGTTTCGCTGCACAATCGAGATGAACATAGAGTGCATCATTTATTGTAAAGGTTTATGCTAAACCATAAACAGAAACTTGGAGCTTGTAGCGTTGCCTGTTAAGAGTTGTTGGGTTTTTTTAATCTACAGATAATTTACTTCTCCATGGGGCTTATACGATGTGTTAAGATTAAATAGCTATCAGTCGTTAATCGGAAACATGACACATTTAATAAAAATATAGCTTGAATTTTGTCGACAAAAAAGTGAGAGAAAGAACTTTATCAGAAATAAATATTAATTGTTGAAGTCGCTGGTGTAATTCTTAGGGAAGAAATAATGCAGTGGATTCAGCATCTTATTTTCTTATTATTGCAGCGAACTAAGCCTAAATAAGGATGATAAACATTTATAACTAATATTAAATGAGGGTGATAAGCATTGATAACTAAGCTCAAGTGAAAATGATAAACACTACCTTTCCTTAACCACTCTAATAGGCCCGGCATGGCCAAGCGCGTTAAGTCGTGATCTAGCACAGATAGCCCTCGAGTAGCTTTGTGCGAAATTCCAAAACAAACAAACAAACAGATAATTTTAATCATTTGATTAGAATAGATGGTCGAATTTTATAGATCTCAAATACGATATTCTACTTTCAGTTCATGTCTTTCAATGAAGCATTTTTATTGGGAATTCAAAAAGAATATCTGTATACATTACAGTACTGTTTATTCTTTGTTGTACGTCCATGTAATTACTTCGGAGGAGGTAGATGAATCTTCACTAAAATTAGAATAGAGATTCATCAGGTTCATGCAGGAGTACATATAAATTCTCAGTTTTGCAATCTTTATGGGTTTTTTTTACCACTACTTCGTCCCAGGTTGATGGATATTCACCAACTGTAGCATCAAGGTTTGTTAGGACCCTGGAGATATACATAAATATTTTCTATTTCACATTTTGTGTTTTGCAGCTTTTATGGGTATTTTTTTTTAAAATTACATATAAGGAAAGCAACTTTTCATCTCCTAAGTTAACATTTCACGAGTCGCAAATTTAGTAATTTCCATATAGATTACTCTAGTTATTTCAAAAATATAGTTTAAAGTTAACTTTCTCGGTTGAAGATTTTAATTAGATTTATTTAATAACAGGGCATTATTCTTTAAAATGTGATATTTTTATTTTTAGCTTAAAAATTTGTTTGCTTTAGAAATATTTTGTAAAGCTACACAAATAAATAACTACTCATGGCCGTCCTCAGTTTCCAACTGCCATTCTTGTTTGAATAGCAGAAATAGAAACCGTCGTTGTTACATCTCGAATACAATGTAGAAAAAGTGTTTTGGTCGCAGAGGATCTTCTGGACCAAAGGAAGACAAAGGAAAATGTGACAAGGCTTCTGTAGAACTAAGAGGAATTAGAATTGGTATTTTCAATTTGAATGAAATCTTAAATGGTCACATTAACCAGAGCAGAAGGGTAATCAGATAGCACTATCCACCATCACAAGAGATTTTCTCCACTTCTTTAAAGCGAGCAAAAATGATTGATTGATACTTTTGTAACGTGCCTATAGCTGAAAGTGTAAAGTATATCGATCGGCATGACCTTGTGACCCCTTTGTTTATTTTGAGATGTGAGTCTGAAATGTTTTAACGCTGAACACCGAATTTCGATACCCCTGTTGGACACAGTAAAGATATATATATATTTTAGTGTTTAACTTTGTGCTTAACGAAAAACAACAACAACAGATCATTTCGAACCAGATAGAAGATTTCGATTATAATGTTTCTCAAGAAAATTTGTTTTCATTTATTCGAGTTCTTGTTTAGGCGAACGTGTAAAAACCATAACTAACTATACATGTCCAAATGTTGGGAAGCAACTGAATTTACCAGGAATAATAAAAATATTGGAACAACTTTACTCGCTACTAGATTCTGAAGAGTAGATTATCGTGTTCATTACAACGAGAAGATGGATCCATAAATTAGGTAACAAGGTACCTACAAATCAAGGCTGTAATTAGAGAGAGAGACAAAAATATAGAGCGAAAAGCAAAATGAAACAACCTAGTGAACTACACCCAACAAACTCCACCGATAGGTTCTCCGGGTATTCTTCCGACCTTAAACACGTGATGGCGTCACTACAGGAAACCTCTGGACCTACTGTGAACAAGATATTGTGGCCCAAATGACAAATTAAAAGGTTAAGTTCTCATGAATGAAAGAAACTGGACAACCCTTCGTAAGCGAAGTCAGGTAAACTTGTAGAATGAGTTGCAGAAGATGTGAATTGCAATATGGGGAACGCATATAATATACCGTTTATATACTCTTCAAAAAAAGAAACGCAAAAGGCAAAATTTGAGACATATTGTTAACAAGTTTATTCTGGGTAGTTTTGTATGACATGTGTGAAACTTCGCACATTCACTGATGAACATCCAAAGTCTGCAAAGGCGAAGTCCACGCTCACTCAACGTCAATAACGAGTATGCCCCCCGTGAGCATCAATAACTGCTTGGCATCTCCTGCCCATGGAAGCGATGAGATGACGAATCACATCCTGTGGAATGGCTGTTCACTCAGCCTGCAAAGCTGCTGCAAGCTGAGGCTGAGTCTTCGGTTGCGGTTGTCGTCGTCTTAGACGTCGGTCCACCTCGTCCCGAAGATGTTCGATGGGGTTTAGATCTGGTGATCTGGAGGACCAGGGAAGAACGTTGATGTTGTGGTGTCTCAAGAAGACAGTGGTTAGTCGGGCTGTGTGAGGACGGGCGTTGTCATGTTGAAAAACGTCGTTGACGTTCACCATGATGGGTTGCACATGAGGCCTAAGAATCTCGTCGACGATTGCGTACGGTCTGATCGGAAATCCTACGCAGCCCTGGTATGGTTGAGGCAGTATACGTCGCAGTGGTGGTCCTATCCCGAAGGTATCGTAACCGGATATAGCGATCTTGTGCGGGCGTGGTCACACGAGGTCTGTCAGATCGTGGACGGTCACAAGTTGATCCATGCTGTTGGTGACGATTCCATAGCCTTGTGATGGTGCTTGGGTGGACATTCACAGCTCTGGCAACATCTGATCGAGATTCGCCTGCTTCCAAGCGACCAATGGCGTTGTTGCGTTGTGTTTCAGTCAGTCTTGGCGTAACTGTATTGTGTGTCGGTGGCTTAACACTGAGCTATGGAAACCGAGAACCCGTCACTTTTATAGGGATTTTGCACATGTTGCACTTGCAGAACATGCAGATCTCTCAAACAAATTTATTGGACACGAATGCGTTTTGGCGAAAAATCCGATGTTTTCCTCCGTTTTCAAAGTGGACAACTTTTATTGTCATTTTGGTCTGACAATCAGTGCCTTAACACGTGTAACATCACATACTCTGAGCTTGTAACGTTATTACATATATTTCTCTTTAAAATAACAAAAATATCCCTTTTGCGTTTCTTTTTTTGAAGAGTATATATAAGAAGTTGTTGTTGTACACAGATAGCCCACTGTATCGAAATCCGGTTTCTAGTTATCATACTAATTATCACAACTGAGAATTGTAACTTGCTCTTCCAGCTTTAATATTATTGATAGGCTTAGACAATTGTTGTTGCTTATTGTTTGATACTAATCAACAAGTTACATAAAGGGCTATCTGTGCTCTTCCCACTATAGATATTGAAACCTGGTTTCTCGTCGTATAACTAAAACAATGTGATTATAACGTTTTATCTCAAGAAAAGTTTGTCTGTTTATATTTAAGCACAAAGCTACACAGTGGACTATCTGTGCTCTGCCCACCACGGGTATCGAAACTCAGTTTCTAGCGGTTTAATTCCGCAGACATATCGCTGTGGCACTGTGGGGAGGGCTCAATAAAAGTGATTAACCTATGACACAGAGAAGTGTAAGTTGACTTTTCTGTTTGAATATCTAAAGTTATTGTGAGTAAATGCTTTAAACAGTCTAAACACAGAGAATTTTGTGATCCAATGGCACTTATTAACTAATTCACATTTCTTATTAGATGATACATTTGTTGCGCAATTATCAAGAGACGTTTGAATTAAAATCTTGAGATTCAAATTCACTTTGAAATTTATAACAAACAACAATTGTCTGCGGTTTGATTATTATGGTGGTTGTCATTTTTGGAAAAGCATAATTTTTGAAGTTAATCTGTCTCTGACACTGAGAGCGTATGCTCATGACTTACTACAACTATCATCGTCGTTATGTCTCCTACTGCATGTGTTTCTCAAAGTGAGGGTCGTGAAGCTTTTTCTGTTGTCAGAAACCGTCAAAAACAAAGATGCTGAATTAATTTAGTTCTAAATTAATAAGCTAATGAAGATCATGTTGAATTAATTAAATGATACAGTATGTCGACAGGAGATGTTATTATTTTTATTACGGTACTGATTTTCAATCACTATGGTAAAGTTACAGGTTGAGGGGGGATCAAAATATTTTATTCATGTCAAGGAAGCCCCAGAATAGAAGAGTTTGGGAACCACTGTCTTATTGTAGCAAGTTATCCATTAAAACAAAGATGACCATGTTCACTGATAATTTGGTTTGAATTTCTTGCAAATCTACACGAGGACTATCTGCGCTAGCCGTTCCCAGTTTAGCAATGTAAGACTAGAGGCAAGGCAGCTAGTCATCACCACCTACTGTCAACTCTTGAGCTACTCTTTTGCCGACGAATAGTGAGATTGACTGTAACATTATAACGCCCTCACGGCTGAGAAGGCGGGCATGTTCTGTGTGACGGAATTCGAACCCTCGACCCTGAGATTACAAGTCGAACGATCTAACCACCTGGCCATGCCGGGCCCGAAAAGGGGAGGATATGAAACAATTTTTTTTGTACAGAAAATTTTTGATTTTTTTTATACTTTATTAGATCTGCAGTAACTATGACAACGTCCGGGAAAAACATCCTAAAAACGTCGTTTTGTTAAGTGCACATCATTTTAAAATGTGAACAACTCAAAAAATACATTTTCCTCGATCTCACGTTACAGTACATATGTAAATTTTTCAAATATGAATTATGAATTTATGTAAGAATATACGTTGGTACGTGTGAACTGAGAGTTTGTATCTTAAATATTTGATAAGCTTGCCCACCCAATAGTTTCTTTCCAGTCTCTTACGATAGAATTGTTCTGAGTGTTATAGATTTAACGGTTTTATTTTCTCCTTTCAAAGTGTTCTGGGGAAACGTGAAGAGAGTAACGTACTCTAGTTGATGATAAATATGTTCAGGAAAGAGGGGACAATGATTCTAAGAGACAACTTCCTCGTGACATAGATATCTTCAGATAAACAATACGTTACTATGTTAACGGAGAACACGATCTGAGATGCAGACGTTACTTTGATTTCGTTTATTACACAACTTGAATGGCGATTTTCATTTCGTATTTGGTTATATTCGTGGGTCAAATCTAACCACATTTAGCTTCATGTGCTTCAAGTATGAGGGACTAATTATTTTAAAGTTCTAAATGTCGCAGTTCGAGTGATATGAAAGTTCAACGGAATTGATTATGTCTTCGAAACCACTAAGTTGTGCAATACTTTTATTCTTATTATATCAGTGCGTTATCCATTTGCTTTAAATTCAAAAATAATAAACAGGAGTTTTGGTCGACAGTATAATAGTTTCCTTTACTAAATTATTTTAACTTTATCTGGCTTCCACAATCTGAAGGCTGCACAAAAAAAAACAACATTAAGTTGGAAGAAATAAATCCATTATTTCTTTTAATCCGTCTTTTAAGATCAATGACAGACAAGAACTGATGATGTGCTCGTATTAAGGAAAGCATTTTTGAGTGCGTTTTCGTTAAGAAAATATTTTAGAAGTTAAGTTAGTGACCCGAGTGCTTTTAATGTATAAAACCTGTAACGTAAAAACCCTATATCATGTATTAAAAACTTGTAACGTAATCACTCTACATCATCTGTTGACAACTTGTGATGTAATTACTACATTATGTGTTAAGAACTTGCATAACAATCACTCTACATCATGTGTTAACAAGATGTGGCATAATCACTCTACATCATGTGTTAACTATATGGGACTTTCTTTTGAATTTTTATGTGCTAGCTTTCGAAATGAGTTTTAACTCATTCCAATAATTGTAGGGCCCGGCCTGGCCAGGTGATCAGGGGCTCTATTCGTAATCTAAGGGTTGCGGGTTCGAATCCCCGCCATACGAAATGTTCTCGCTTTTTCACCCGTTGGGGCGTTATTAAGTGACGATCAATCCCACTATTCTTTGCTAAAAGAGAAGCCCAAGAGTTGTCGGCGGGAGATGATGTCTAGCTGCCATCCTCTAGTCTTACACTATTAAATTAGGGACGGTTTGTAGCTTTGCGTGAAATTAAAACAAAACAAAACAAACAATCCAATAATTCTTAACGTGATGCTTGCTTTACTGCATATTTTTGCCGTCACATAGAGGACAAAGAATATTGTATGGTTGATCTGTAATCAGAAACATAGAATAAAATAAGTATTTCTGCTTCAATTTCTCAGAAGAATTCGAGCTTTTCTTACATCACGCTTATCAGAGACAAACGCTAAGTAAGTTCTAAAGTTGTAACCACCTTTCCTAGTAGGAACGTTTATTATTGGCAGACTTTTCGCTTACATCAATTCCTGTTGTTTACCACCATTATATTAAATTTTCTTTTGCGAACATTATAGTTTAAATTCTCCTGGATTCGATTTTGGGATTCAACGTCAGAGACACAATGTGTCAGAGAAAAAAAACAAACAAGTGACAAAGTAAAGCTGACAAAGAATCCTCTGATTGTTTTATAAGTCGACAAAAGAAATGGTAAGTATTCTATTCTTTATAAGCTTTTATACACAACTTTTAAGATGGTTTCCTCTGTGTTAGATTTCCCTTCCTAGAAGCACAGCAGTATGTCTGCAGACTTACGAACAGGAAACAGGATTTCGACACCTTGATGGGCAGATAACCCATTGTGAAGCTTTGTGCTTAATTTCAACCAAGCGTCTCTGTCGGTCAACTCAGGTAATAAAATTAATACAAGAACTCGAACTTCTTTTTTTGTCTTCCTTTCGATCTTGGTATGTTTAGAATAGCAGAAAAAATATAACTTCTTTTTAGATCTTGTTTTGGTCCAGATGAACATTGTTTGTTTGTGAATTTCGCTTAAAATTACGCGAGGACTATCTGCGCTAGTCGTCCCTAATTTAGCAGTGTAAGACTAGAGGGAAGGCAACTAGTCATCACCACCAACCGCCAACTCTTGGGCTACTCTTATCAACGAATAGTGGGATTGACCGTTATATTATAACGCCCCCACGGCTGAAAGGGCGAGCACATTTGGTGCGACGGGGATTCGAAACCGCGACCCTCAGGTTACGAGTCGAATCCCCTAATTACCTGATCCTGCCGGGCCTGCATAAAGAGCACAAATTAAAGTATGTATCGTATCAATTAAATATAATATTTTATTTAACTTTGAAACACTTGGAGACTGAGTCAAGACTGAGACTGGACATTCGTTCGTGCTTACTGCTCTTCGTTTACTGTCTTGTCGAGCAAATAAGCAACTACCAGACTGACTAAGTGAAGCTAGCTGGTGGCTTAGCGGTATTTCTGACGATCCAAAATTGGGTTTCGATACCAACTATGTGGTTAATATATATTATACCAGCTGGAGTACCCGTCTCCAGGACGGAAGTTATGTAAATTTATGATTAATGAAAGGTTATATTAGGACATGAAGAGCTGCTTTTCTTATATGTAATTAGAAAAAAACACAAAACCCCATAAAAACTGCAAAATTTGCATGCATTTTTTCATGTACTCAATTAGTCTCCATATGAAATTTGATAAAGATTCATCAACATGAGGTGAGGCAGTGGTACAAAATGCAAAAACGCCAATAAAATTTGAAAAAGCAAAATGCTGAACAGTAAATTTGTATGTACCCTCGTATGGACTTTATGAACCTCCATACCAGTAATCACTCTACATAATGTGTTAACTATATGGGACTTTCTTTTGAATTGTTATGTACCTTCGTTCGAATAAAGAGATGCTGTTTCAAGAATGTTTGAGGTGTTAAGCTTGGTTTTCTTCAGATATTGAAAACGTTTGTTTCGGTGCTCTACTTTAAGCCACACATTAAAATATTTATTTCACAGTTCTTGTCTGACCAACATTTAAATGTTTAAATAAGTATTGTGACTTCCCCTAGTGGACACGGGTAAGTCTTTGAATTTACAATGCTACAATCAGGGGTTCGGTTCCTCTTTCTGGTCACAACAAGTAGTACCATGTGATTTTGTGAAGTCGTTGTATGGACAGACAACAGACAGTACTATTATATTCATATAGATTAGCCGATTACCTGCGGCTGTAGTGCTCACTTGAGGTCCCTACTAATTGCTGGGAATTGCAGCTTTCTCACTAATAGCCAACGTGCTAATTAATGGTAATACTTACCTAGAGTCTCAAGAGTTTGTGCCTTACCATTGCTTTATAACTCCATAAACATTGAATCTGTGTGTGACCTTTTAAACTCCATTTTGTTCCACTACGAGCAACAAATTAAGCTGCCCAATTTTTCTGTACATGTGAATGCAGAAAAATAAAGTTCTCCGTTATGGGAAACGGTGGCGAAATGGGAAAATCGTAACCCCTATTGCAGAGGATAAACATTTTGCGAAGTTGGGTGTTGCACATCGCGTAATAAAAGTTTTCCCAGTATCATATATATAAACAAGTTTCATTCTTGTATGATATAATTTGGGTTGAAGGCAATATATTATTGGTTAATGTTCATAACAAGAATATTTACTTCTGTACAAACGCCCCTTATCCTTAACAAAATAGTGAGGAACTCTACATTTACATCATGTTGCTATTTTACAAAGCCACAAAACGTTTTATCTTCCTGTAGATCAAACCACCGAAGTAATTTATTGAATTCAAATTAGGCATCCATCAGAAAATTTCATTACAGTCACGTGATAACAAGTAAGAGCACTGATCTGTGGAAGCGAAATACAATAAATAAAAAGAAAGTTTGTTATGTTTTTTTATTTAAAGAAGCTAGCTAACGTATGTTAGTTTTCTACTTCTGTTTCGTTTTTCCTTTCGTTTTCACTTTTCTCTTCAAGAGAGATAATGGAAGATGTTTCAGTAATTATAGGCCTATTAGCTTTACATCAGTTGTGGGAAACATTTTGGAAAGTATGATAAAAGTTATTTTGCGAAGTCATGTAACACAGTTTGGAGTTTTATCAGATAGTCTAAATGGTTTCACTGAGAGAAAAACTTGCCTTAAAAATATTTTGATATTCTTTGAAAAGGATACTCAGGGCTCATTCTTAGGACTTTTTGATCTTTTTGATTTACATCAACGACATAGATGAAGGAATAGTCTATAATTAACTTAAACTTGGAGATGATATTAAGGTATTGGTTGTTGCTGGCTGTGAAGAGGATACTACTGATATACAAAAGGATTTAGATCATTTAGTGAGTTGGACAAATAAATGGTAGATAGGTTTTAATTATAATAAACGTATGATAAAGCATACGGATTGTCATAATTTGAGTTATAAATATAATTTGGGTGGGAAAAACCTTAACAATGTCCTGAAAGAAAAAGATTTTGGTGTAATGGTTGATTTGTCTCTTAAGCAATCGAAGCAATATGCTGTTGCTAGTGGCAGGGCAAATAGGATTTTAGGTTGTATTAGACTACATTTTGAATATTGTGTTCAGTCTTGGGCTCCTTACCCAAGATGGACATTGAATTGTTGGAAGAAGTTCAGAGGAGGGTTACTAGAATGGTACCTGGGATTGAAGGGTTGTCATATGTGAAGAGATTTAGATCATTAAAACTGTATTCTTCTGAAAAATGAAGAGTTAGAGGGGATCTGATTGAAGTGTTTAAGATTGTCAAAGTAATTGATACTGTTGATACATCAATATTTTTCATATTTAACAGTGGAAATAGTAGAAGCTGTCTACAGCTAAAACAGTTTTATTTTTCTGATAGGGTGGTTGGTTTTTGGAATTGGCTGCCTTCGGATGCTGTGGAGGCAATCAGTTTGAGTGAGTGATAAATATATGAATAATAAGGGATGGCTTTAACTTTTTTAAAATTTTATTTAATAGTTTTAGTTTGGTTACACGTTCTGTTACGTTATTTACCGAATAGCGGGGCCTGGGCATGGCCTGATGGTTAGGGTGCTAAATTCGCAAACTTCGAATCTCCGTCCTGCCAAACATGCTAGTTCTTTCAGCAATGAGGTCGTTATAATGTGACGATAAATTCCACTATTCGTGACCCACACTCAATAGCATAGCAGTACGTCTGCGGACTTAAAACGCTAGAAATCGGGTTTCGATATTCAGAATAAGCAGAGCACAAGTATTCCATTATGTAAAATTGTGCTTAATTACAAAGAAATAAATAAAACCCACTCTTTGTTGGTAAAAAAGTAGCCCTGGCGGTGGGCGCTGATAAATAGCAGCTTTCCTTGTCATTTTCGGTGCTAAATCAAGGAGGACTGGCGTATATAGCTCTCATATACCTGTGCGTGAAATTCAAAACATATCAACCAAACCGAATAGCGCTATTTGTCTCGATATTTTTAAATTATTCGTGTCTCAAGAAATATTTTTGTATTACTTCGAGTATATCAGTATTAAACAAACTTATTATTCTAAACAGAAAGAAGTGTAATAATAATAATAATATATGTTTATCTGAAAGCTAAAGAAGTCGTTTATTTATTATTATTAACAATTAACTCTATCGTTACGGGTAGTTAGGGGTGAGAGGTCATGTCATCACGTTTGTAGATTTACATTCAACATTTTATTGAACTACTGTTTTATGAATGTATGCCAATAAACTTGAAGCCAATTCTACATTTTAATTCAAACTTTCGTGTTATATATTGGTTAAATTTTGTGTTTGTAAGAAAACATAAACAAATCTAATATCGCTTTTTGTGTGTTACACTGTTACGTCATCTTCTAGGTTTGGTCAGATTTCATTTTATGACGCATGAAATGTTACGTTATTTTCTGGGTTTGGTCAGAATACATTTTATGACGCACGCAATGCAACGTCTGTAGTTTCACACGAATTATAAACTCCGATTAGAGATTTCTGTCGGAAACACTGTACTCTGCATAAAGTAAGAGCTAAGCCTTTCAGTTGTTTTGTAAACAGCGTTATTCAAAACGAACGGTTTAATTTTTTGTTAATTTTGTGATAGAATTTGATATCTGATCTAAAGAATAGGTTGTGTCTCGTTTCTATCTCCAGCTATATTACATTACAAGTAATGTTTTAAGGCAGTCAGAAGTTTATTATTCCCCATAGATGCAAATATCCAATCATTTATCTCCTTTAGATAGGAACTTGTAATTATTAACAGCAACAAATAATGCCAGCTAGCTATGGGAGCTGATTAAGTTCGGATTTGCATCTTACAGGGGAACATTTCATTTTGATAATGACTAGAAGATAAGATAAAGTTACTTCTTTCATTATAAATTTAAGATATTGCATTTATTTAGTGATTAAGTGTAAGTATCATCCCCATGTATCTCCTTTCGTGATCAATTGAGTGAACTAAACGAGGACTATTAGAACGTCCCTTAAGTTTTATTTCTGTTGTGAACAGTATGGCGTTCAAAACTGAATAATACGTTTCTTATACGTCTCATAATAAATAGCATATTCCCTGTTGTATTCCTTCATCATGTCCGTTATGTTTAATCTATAAAATATAATGACTTATAAAGTCTAAACGGTTGAATTATATTTATACACGAATTGTAACGGTTTAATTGTCAATAATAATAAAAAAATAAGATAGATTATTTGAGCTTTCATATAAATACATACATTACACTTGTTTCTTTTTCGAATAATAAGTTAATCTGGCACTGCTATATTCGCAGAAGAAATAGTTATTCGGATATGTATAGAATGTTGCGAAGACAACAGATGGAACAGTTTTATTCTTAAATATTTTTGGTCTTTTGTTAATTTTGTAATAGTTTGATATGTAATCTAAAGAAAAAGTTGTGTCTTGTTTCTATCTTTAATTATTTTACAAGTAATGTTTTAAGGCATGTAATATTAGTGTTCTTTTTACTTATCTTACGTTTGATCTTACAACACTTTGTTGAAGATAAAGTAATTTTTATTTTATGATTGAACTTTGTTTCTAACTGTTTATGTTCCTGAAATCGACGATGCCTCTGAAGTTGAAATCCATATAACTGTGTTTAGTTATTTGGATAGTTCTAAAACTTCTTTGGGAATGTCTTGAAACATTATATTCTTGGAAATGAAACCCACATTTGTTTACATTGCATTAAGGTATAGATTCCTAAGGCAACAGGCGTGTTCCATGAAAAGGATACAAGACATATCAGTTCTTATCATGTCAAATGTAATGAGATTGCGTTCATTGTCAAGTTTCGTAGTATTATAATGTTGATATATAGTTGCTCGTATAAGTTACAGTATGCTATGAAAGACTTTCAAATTTCAGTTCCTTTTACGGATGTAGACTAATTCGAAGTACATTTAAGTGTATAATAGTATATGACAAAATTAAAAAAGAACAATTATGAAAATTGAATTAAATAATCAGCAGCTGCAGATGGATGAAATCTGAAAAAATCAAAACAATAATAAAAAGTTTCTGTTTTGAAAGAAAGAAATATCGCTAAGTCGTGCCACAATCCATCAGTTTAATTAGCTTACACTGATTTTTAAGCTGTAAAAACATGGAATTTTAACTGAGTTGTGAGTCTTTGCTGTTTAAAAATTAATGTATAGCCATTCAAAATAATGGGTAATGTACCACCACTCCCGCCCCGTGGTATACGCTAACTTCACATTTAATAGCTAAATGAAATAAATTAATTTTGAGAAAAAAAGCTTGACCAATAAAAAGGCAGAAAAGTGTAGTCTAGGCAGTCAGACGTCGGGAAAAACCCTTCGTTAGTCTTGTTTGTTTGTTTTTTGAATTTCCCACAAAGCTACTCGAGGGCTATCTGTGCTAGCCGTCCCTAATTTAGCAGTGTAAGACTAGAAGGAAGGCAGCTAGTCATCACCACCCACCGCCAACTGTTGGGCTACTCTTTTACCAACGAATAGTGGGATTGACCGTAACATTATAACGCCCCCACGGCTGAAAGGGCGAGCATATTTGGCGCGACGGGGATGCGAACCCGCGACCCTCGGATTACGAATCGCACGCCTTAACACGCTTGGCCATGCGTAATTATTGGTAAAAATTAGTTAGATTAACAACGTGTAATATACAGAAAAGCCAGTGTGTTTTGGTTAAAAAATGGCTTTTGTACCATGTTGCTTAGCAACAAAAGAATAACTTAACTTTGTTTTTAGTCTGTGTACTGAAAATATAAAATGAAATGTGTAAACAACAAAACTGGAAAAATATTTGTTGATTTCTTAGAGTCCTCGTTGATTAAAGAGGTTTGTTTGTTTTATTAAACACGTTTATGGTATAACAAAAAATTCTTAAATTAGAAAATATTTACGTTTAAAAGTGAATCCATATTTTTATTTCATGATAAAATTTACGTACTTGGCTCTAGGCTAGGTAATCTCACATTATATTTTTACTTTAGCCTTATTATACCAACACTCACTACACTTGTAAGGTTTTATGGCTCCTTACACCTCCATCACTAAATGCATAATCATCAGACGGTAAAAATACTGTTTTATATAGATAAATGCATTTTGTCTTTTATGACTCCTACTATTTTGAGAAATCAAGTGCAACGTGACGTAACGCATACACTGACTTTTATATAGGTTACACTACTTCAACCCCAAAAAGCAGGCATTAACAATATAAGTACACACTTTTCAAAACTGACTTATAAATTTGTTTGTAAGATTGTTCATTGTTTGTAGTATGGGGTGACGTAAGTTATATGCCGTGTAAACTGAGATTGTATATGTAATGAGATGTAGATATGCGGAAAAATTCGGAGATATACAGAACTTAATTAGCGACACCTATAAACAATACTTATTCTGAAAAGATGTATTTATTAATTATACTTGCATTGCAATTGTTTAATAAAGTAAATTAATAACGTGACAAGCACACGTGTATATTAAGTGGAATAAATTAGATTTTCAATATATATATATATTTATATGTATGTATGTATATGTTTGTATGTATATGTATGTATGTTTGTATGTATGTGTATGTATGTATATGTTTGTATGTATATGTATGTATGTTTGTATGTATGTGTATGTATGTATATGTATGTATATATGTATATATATATATATATATGTGTGTATATATAAATATGGGAAAATGACGTACAACGAAATATTAGTCTCTGCAAATTTTCTGTTTGTTTTTTCGTGAACTTTTAGGATGTGTCATGCAATATAATGGGTGAACGGATGGTAATATATCAGTCAATTGGTATCTACTGTTAGTGACAGATTTTTTTATGTTTTTAACTTATACCTAACGAGATATCAGTTACACTGCCGTAACTGTTGTGATCATGCTTCCAGAAGCTAATAAAAGCGATACACATTTGAGATAGATAATTCTGAAATGCTATTTCTATACACGTCTGCTTAAGAATCTGTGGGAGTTGAACGCGAAGCAGAAATTATCTACAGCTAAGTGTGGTTTTACATCTTTTTTTTTAGGTCTAAAAATCAATGCCTCGACAGCTTGTACGTTCACACAACTGTAACAACGATAGTAAGTTTCAAAGTAAAATACACAACTTTTTATAAGTGAGAGAATGTTTTTTATAAAAACATTATCGTAATGGTTTAACCATCGTGTATAATTTTCGTTTTTATTCAATATGTAATGTACTATGTGTCGAGATTTGGTTGTCATCGTGCTTAAGAATGTAAAAAAAAAAACATCAAATTATTATAAAAACGCATACCCTGGTGTGATAAAACCGAAGTAACTTACAGCACTAATTTGGTTAGATTTTTGTTAATCAAAGCCCTAGTATGATTACACCCAAATAATTTGCAGCAGCAATTGGGTTACACTATTGTTAACGCAAAGCCACACAATGAATTATTTGTGGTTCGCCCACCACGGGTATCGAAACCCCAGTTTTAGCGACGTAAGCCTGCAGCTCTACTGCTGCGCCTTTTACGGTAGATCTGTACCGTGATGACGTTATCATCAGTAGGTTTGAAATTTGAAAAAAAAGCATAAATATGTGACTGGGGTAACAACAAAAGCAAGATATCTTAATGGTCTGATTATCATCATACTCAGAGTTCAGACAATTACATGTAAAGCAGAGATGAGACAATACAAGTTACCCTTGAGGTAGATCTGAGACAACACAAATTACACGTAAAGCAGGGATAAGAAAACACAAATTACACGTAAAGTAGAGATGAGACAACATACGTTACACGTAAAAGCGCTACGGTGCATAAATTAATTTATTATCAATACTGGAGGTTGCTGTCTGCTATATAAAATTAAAGTCAATAATTACAAGACTTACAAACACACAAAAGAGGAAGTCGAGCATGTTATTGCTATTCTAGTTGTCAGAATATGTACTAAATCAATGTAACTAACCTCACTTTGTGTATAGTTCAAAGTACTAACTAACTTTTTATGGGTGCAGAAGAACTAGAAAGCTGCAGTTTAAATTTTGTACCTTACTAGCATTAGTTTATCACTTTCTCAAAATTTTTTTTCAAATAGAGATTTAGAGCAGGTGACGCTTGAAATAAATAATCAGTTTTTTACTCATAGATATCAACACGCAGATTGTTGAATGGTTCTCGTTATGAACTATATGTGCTGTGCTCAACACGAGTATCGAAGCCCGGCCTTTAGGTTTAAACGTCTTCAGATTTACCACTGAGCCACGGGGAGGGGAGAATTGATTTCAATAGTTATTACTTATGATTGTCAGAGAAGGGCAGTGGTTTACCCTAATGAAACAATGAAGAGAAGGTTTACTTTGAATCAGAATCTAGTCATATAAAGCTCACGTTATCTAAGGAAAATGTTTGAAATAATATATCTAAACAGACTGTGGTGAGAAGACTATCATCGAACACTTCGAACTAATAAAGGAATGGACATTAAGGGAAAAGAAAGTGTTCCTAATTCGAAACTTAAGACCAAATCTGAGCAACTAGCTAACAATACCATTGGATCTGAAACTACGATAAACTCGTCTAACAATGATGCAAGTTTATTAAGAACACTTGAATATATGTATCGGTAAAATAGAAATGGATAACACACAAGCACTTGAATAGAAGGTTGACAAACATGACAGACGAATCGTTTTACAGATAATACTGACGTGCCTTAGATTTTCACTGCTCGTATGATCTATTTCTACTACAGTCTGTTAACAGTATTTCTACATCACTTTTAATAATACCAAGTTTAAACAATAACAAATGTTGAAATACAGTACTTCTACATCTTTAAGTATGACGCATCGTACCGTCGGCTAATAACCAAAGATTTTAAACTAAACAAACCCATAAAGCTACAGTGATCATTTGTAGATATTAGAATTTCCAACTACAAAAGCTTTCCGGATACGAAGATTTCGTACTTACTGGTGTCGCGATGCTTCAACTAAACCATTTAACAGGGAAACGAAACAACGCGATTACCATGGAAATGTTTTGTGTTATCATTACGTCTCAAGAGGACCACAAGTCTTACCTATCTATATGCTGGATGCCTTGTTGAATAGGTCTGATGAACGTTATGTAGTGTTGGTGTCTCTTTCAAACTTCACAATCAATATTATATACGAACAAACCAAACAACCGTTTGAGAGTAGTTGTGAAATATTTACAGAATATAGGTTTCTAACAAACCTTAATTGAAAAATATGAATGTGTTATAATAAAAACTCCAATTAATACTGAAATGTTCAATAGTTAAGGGTATAAAGGAGTACAAAACAATGCATTTACAGTATCATTACGATATGTAAATAGCGATAGACGAAGTCTGTCACTTCAGTTTTACACGAACAACATGATGGCACAACTGTTTCCTAATTGTCGAAGGTTTTGCTCTTGTGAGTTGTTCATAGAAGAATTTCTTTTACACTTAATGTGAACATATCAGATGTTTCCTTAATTTGTTTAGTTTATTGCAGCTCTAGTTCATTAGTGCTGTGTTCAGCATGAGTTTGTGTTTGTTCAGAATTTTTGCGCAAAGCTACACGAGGTCAATCTGCGCTAGCCGTCCCTAATTTAGTAGTGTAAGACTAGAGAGAAGGCAGCTAGTCATCACCACCTACCGCCAACTCTTGGGATACTCTTTTACCAACGAATAGTGGGACTGACCGTGACTTTATAACGTCCTCAAGGCTGAAAGGGCGAGCATCGTGATTTTTTAACAAACTATTTCATTTTTCTTTTTCAGTTATGGGCCCGGTATAGCCAGGAGGTTAGGGCGCTCCGAGTGTCACGGTGGGTGGTGATGACTAGCTGCCTATCCCAATGATGTTACACTGGTAAATTAGGGACAGCTAGTGCAGATAGCCTTCATGTAGCTTTGCGCGAAATTTAAAAACTAACAATCAAATCGATAGCACTGTAAAATCTAATTAACTGCTTTTGAAGGTGAACATTCCTTAGTGTATCAAAGTGTCCAAGGTTCGAAACATTATATGGTGGTAAATATGTTCCGTCTTTGTGTATATATATAGCTGTGACAGTTAAAAGTAGAAGGGTTAAAGCTGCCGGTGCACTTGACTGGTTTACTAGGAGGACGGGACATGTGTCATAAATCTTGGGGTCTTTAACCTGGCCTTTTATGGCAAATATCGTTTGAGATTAAAAATATCAAATAGAAATACAAACATTATAGTAATTTTGATACATATTACTGCCATTTCTCGTAATCTTATAATAATACAAAATTATTTGACAAAGATAAATGGATCAGTATTAAAGGTTCTATTTTATTACATTTTAACATTGTTTATAACCGTTACTGTAGTCCTAGCTGTACGAGAAGTTTGTTTAATGGTATATTTACCACACGAAAGAATTAAAACAAAGTATTTGGGGATAAGGTTTGCTATTTCGATAAACAAATACTTTGTGGTTGTTGATATGAAGGTACACATAAACCAGTTAAGTGTAATTAACGCAATGCCAGGTTTCTAACACTAAATCTCTTAGTCTGGGTTAAGGCAAAAAACATCAAGAATTGTAATTGGAAACAAAAAAAAATTACTTGGTGTTTTTTTTCATTTCATGAACCTTTGTTCAAAAACAAAGATATTAGCACTCTGTATGGTGTTCGTGAAGTCATCTAACAGTAAGAATTCCTTAAGCCTTGTGACGTTCAAAAGGTATTCATTCTTTCTTCCAATAATTAACTTTACTTTCGCGCTTCATAACCAGCGTTTTTCTGTTGTTCTCAGAGCTATGCAGTTCTGTTACTGATGTTCAGAACTAGTGTTTGAGATTAGGCCGTTACTAGGCAACAATTAGATGATTAGGCGTTATAGCAACCGCATGTCGCTAAGAATGATCAAACAATGTTATTGCAAATGGCTATTTACAAGATGAGACTTAAAGAAGACAAGCATAAAATTTTGAGAGAGATAGGAAGGAACATCAATATATATTTTGCAAGGATTTATGTGAAATATTTGCCATTTTTTAGATTGTATGTACATAAATGTAATCATATATGTAACTGTTTGTGTTTTCACTATTTGTTAATAGGCTGGGGAAGGCAGAATACCGCTATACATTATTGTTATCTAAATAAAACGTTAAGTTTGGTTTTGTTTGTTTGTAATTAAGCACAAAGCTACACAATGGGCTATTTGTGCTCTGCCTACCACGGGTATTGAAATCCGGTTTCTAGCACTGTAAATCCTCAGACACACCGCTGTTCCACTGTGGGTTTACCCGCTAGTACATCCAATTTTGATTAAATAAAATGTATAAGTAAGCGTACTGAAAATACTATTCCACAATGCGGTTAACAATTATACAGATAAGTATGAAGTTATATACCAGGTTGAATGCGTTATATTTAATAAATGAGTTTCTGTCCCCCAAAACGCAGTGATAACGGTTCGTATTATTAAGTTTGATCGTGATATAAATTGTGACTATAGCTACGCGGCGTAGATTCTATTGCAAAAGGCTCCATCGAAGAGTTGTCATGTTCATAGCACAGTTCTCGTTCTTGATGACTTTCCATAATCCAACTAGCGCACAGTGTCGACGATTTCCAAGCGCTAGTTTTAGGTGTGCAGCCGACAACATGAACTACATGTCTGTATGTGAAACAGTGTTAATATCCATTTTATTAACCACCTGCTTGACGTATGCCACAGTTGAATTAATATGTCAGGAAAACAACTTTTATCACTTTTCCAGTCCAAGAACCTTACTGGTTATAAAGCAAGTGGATGACTTGAATAATTGCCTTTATTGTCTGTAGATTCTCACTTGTTTCATGGTTGGAGTACGACTTGATGCAAGTTTCTTTCTAGAAGAAATAACATTTTCCAGTGTCATTAAGTACAAGAGATATCACCATCTTAAAAATACTATATATCTTATCTTAAAGCATTTTATAACTTGAATGTATGAATATGTTGCATCAGAAAGGGCTGTTGGATACACTTTCTAAAAGTGTCACACCAAATAATGTCAAAACGTAGTTGTAATATATTTCTTTTTACCGTAATTTAATAATAATCGTGTTTTTCATGTGGATTTCTGATATACAAATTAAAAATCATATTAATACGATGTACCCGAGCATCTTTAAGAATTTACATCATCAGACTTATTATTCTTTTTATCCTAACGTTTGACAAAAGGATTTCAACAAAAATGCCGTTTTTCATACATGTTAATTTTGTCGACGTTATGCCTCCAAATTATAGTTTTGTATCGCTTCTTCTTATATTATTGTGAAGCAGTAAAAGAAGGAAGTCCAGTCTTGTAAGGGCCCGGCATGGCCAGGTGGTTAGGGCACTCGACCCGTAATCCGAGGGTCGCGGGTTTGACTCCCTGTTACACCAAACATGCTCGCCCTTTCAGCCGTGGGGGCGTTAAAAAGTGTGTTAGACCACTATTCACTGGTAAAAGAGTAGCCCAAGAGTTGACGGTAGGTGGTGATGAGTAACTGCCTTTTCTCTAGTCTTACATAGCTAAATTAGAAACGACTAGCGTAGGTAGTCCTCGTGTAGTTTTGCGCAAAATTCGAAAACAAAGAATATAAACAAACCAGTCTCATAAACGTTCTTGGTGTTTGTATAGAAAATACTGTCGCTCGTTTGTTCGTTACATTACTTATTATGCGCATAAATAACATATTTGTCTGGTTGTTTTTACACTGAATTATACATAATTTCTTTTGTCTTCAATCAGTCTTATTTTTATATACTTTCTTTTGAACAGACTTGTCACAAAATCAATGTACGGTGTTTTAAGTTTGTTTTAAAGCAAAAAGTTGCCCAGAAACTATACGCTGACGTGAATGACTGGACGTGTAGAGCTCCGAAATTATTATGTATTTTGTTTTTGTTTCTTTTTAGAAATTCGCGTAAAGCTACACGAGGGCTATCTGCACCAGCCGTCTCTAATTTAGCAGTGTAAGACTAGAGGGAAGGCAGCTAGTCATCACTATCTACCGCCAACTGTTGGGCTACTCTTTTACCAACGAATAGTGGGATTGACCGTCACATTTAACACCTCCACGGCTGAAAGGGCGAGCATGTTTAGTGTGGCGGAGATTGGAACCCGTGACCCTCAGATTACTAGTGGAGCGCACTAACCACCTGACCATGTCAGACAAGATTATGTATTAAACAAATTTAAACAGGTATAAGTCGAGCAGGCATTTTTTCTAAAAAAATGTGCTCTCTCTTTGTATACTACTTACCCATTTGTTTGGAAGTTGTTTTTTTTAGACCGACTAGACCAGTGGTTCTTAAACTGGGTTCAATCGAACCCCAGGGGTTCGGTGAGTCAGTCTGAGGGGTTCTGCGGAGGTCAAGACACACACACTGTGTGTATGTGTCCGTTCCGTTCACCCCAGTCGTATGATTCGTGACCTCATGCTCCACTTGGCCATCATTGGCTGCGGCTGATCACGTCACATCATTTGGCCGTGCTGCAGGGAACTTCGTGCGCTTAGCAGTCGACTTGTGACTGTAGTAATTGTCCGTCATTTGTGATTTTTTTCCTAATATTTCAATCCCTTCATACTAACTATGTCGAGCAAAAACAGAAAGTGGTCAGATGAATACGTACAATATGGATTCACGTGTATAACGGAACATGATGGGAGTCAGCGTCCTCAATGCATGATTTGCAATGCCAAGTTGAGCAATTCTAGTCTAGCACCGGCAAAACAAAGAGAACACTCCCTAAAGTTGCAAGGAGATGGGAAATACAAGAACACAAGAATTCAAGGTAAAGAGAGCCAGGTTTGATGAAAAGGCCACTTTGCCTGCTCTTGGCTTTGTACTCATCGACAAACCGATCCTCACAGCATCGTACGAAATTGCGTACTTGATCGCAAAGCAGGGCAAACCACACACCATTGGTGAAGCACTCGTAAAACCAGCTGCATTGAAGATGGTGAATATCATGCTAGGAAAAGCTGCTGAAAATAAGTTATTCCAAATTCCTCTTTCAAATGACACCATTAGCAGCAGAATAGATGACATGAGCGATGACATCTTGGCTCAAGTAGTTGCAGATCTGATTTGAAGCCCAGCAAAATTCAGCCTTCAACTCGACGAGACCACCGACGTTTCCAATTTAAGCCAGCTTGTTGTATTCGTGCACTATGTGAAGAACGACGAGATATTTTTTTTTATTTTGTAAACCTCTTACAACAACAACTAAGGCAGCCGACGTGAAGAAATTTGTGGATGACTTCTTCAGAGGAGACAACGATCTTTCGTGGGATATGGTTTCTGCAGTTTGTTCGGACGGAGCTCCAGTCATGCTGGGTCGAAACTCTGGTTTTGGTGCGCTGGTGAAAGCTGATGCACCACACATCATTGTAACGCACTGTGTTCTGCACAGGCATGCGTTGGCAACAAAACCGTTGCCTTCAAAACTGGCAGAAGTATTAAAAATTATAGCGGTATGTGTGAACTTTGTGCGAAATAGTGCCCTGAAGCACCGCATCTTCAAAGAGCTGTGTAATGAAATGGGCTCTGAATTCGAGGTACTTCTGTACCATTCTAACGTTTGTTGGTTATCCCGGAGAAAGGTGCTGAATCGTGTTTTTGCCATGCGTGTGGAATTAGCCCTGTTTTTGCGTGAGAACCAACATTGTCATGCAGATTGCTTCGAAAAATCTGAGTTCATTCTCATTTTGGCGTACATGGCCGATATCTTCAATGCTCTCAATCATCTCAATCAATAGATGCAGGGCGGTGGAGTCAACATCACTGAAGCGGAAGAAAACCTGAGGGCTTTTCAAAAAAAGCTACCATTATGGAATCGACGGATACTTCCCCACCAGAGAGTCATATCCAGCATGGGTGAGACAGTCGTTTACGTTTAGTGTTGCGATGGCAGATGTCAATAATGAATACCTCAACGAAATCATCGAATTTAAGCAGAACCAGGTTTCACAGCAACTTTTGAGAACAACAACGCTCTCAACGTTTTGGTGCAACCAAATCGTAGCGTACCCTCTCATTGCTAAGAAAGCCCTTGAGATACTCATACCACTTGTTGCAACGTATCTTTTCGAGCAATCCTTTTTGAGGATGGTAGACATAAAAACGAAGAAAAGGAACAATCTTTGTTGCGAAAATAATATGAGAGTGGCATTTGCCAAGGTGAAGCCGCGCATTTCTGAACTTGTCTCTGAAAGACAACAGCAAAAGTCACGTTGATTTGCAGTAAATATTCATTGGGTTATGTTCTTGTTTTTGTGTGAAATTCATGTTTTGTTGGTTTTGTTCTTTGAATACAGTGATATTGTGTGCAACTGATGCATGGTTCATTTTGTGCACTAATAAAATATCTACTTATGTGTTGAATTTGAAAAAAATCATATTTTATTTTTCCAATTACGAAGGGTTCAGTACCTCCAACAAGGTGAAGAACCACTGGACTAGACTGAAGAAACGTATCCAACTGCTTCAGTGCTCTTCCATCTTGACGAATGTTGATCCGTTTGCTTGTTACTTGGAAACATAACCCCGAACGAACTTTTGTAATTCTGTTCTGCAGGTCTATAATACTGGTAGATTATTACTTTGTTTAAGTAGTGAACATACGAAATATTTTCATAAATGATTATCAGCGGCATACGAAAGGATGATTGTTGTTTCCATCTTTGAAAGCTTGAGCTTTTATGATGTTAAATTCGAGCTCGATTCCTGTGTTTAAAGAAAACAAACTCTCATGTTCAAAACTCAGAAAACTTATTAATTAACTAAGGAAATAAAATATAAGGTCTTGTTATACTGGCAAATGTCGTTTGTAACTAAATAGATCATCGAACTCACTTTAGACCAATAAAAAAGTAAATTGTTATCCGATTAAATAAGCTTCAACAGGCCTCCCTCAGTAGCATAGCGGTATTTCTGCGGACTTACAATGGTAGAAACCGGGTTTCGATACCTTTGGTTTGCAGATAACAGATAACCCACTGAGTAGCTTTGTGCTTAACTATAAACAAACTAATTTCAATATGTTTTTTAGAACGTATTAATATAAATTCCAGATAAAGAATATTTTAAAACAACTAGTGAAAGATGAATCCAATTTCAGTTAAGATCTCTCGTTTCTAGCACTATGTTAGCAGTGTAATCTGTTCCAGTAAGCATTAGCTACATACACAATCTCTATTCTAATGTTTTGTTCAGTAAATTCAAATTCTGGATAAGTAAGCATGAATTACGCCCACTTATGGCTAACAGAGATTAACTATAATCTATCTTTTGAGATCATCATTAACTAACAAACTTATTCTTAAATAAAATCTCTCATTAACTATCTAAGTTATTATTAACTAGTTTGTTTTGAATTTCGCGCAAAACTACACAAGGGCTATTTGCGCTTGCCGTCCTTAATTTAGCAGTGTAAGATTAGAGGGAAGGCAGCTAGTCATCACCACGCACCGCCAACTCTTGGGCTACTCTTTTTATCAACGAATAGTGAAATTGACAGTCACTTTATAACGCCCTCATGGCTGGAAGGGCGAGTATGTTTGATGCGACGGGGATTCGAACCTGCGACCCTCTGATTACGAGTTGAGTACCTTAATCACCTGGCCATGCCGGACCATATTGTTAACTAAAAAATCTTATTTTCTACCCATCCTATTGTTTAGTAAAATGTCTTATTAACTATTTAACCTATTATTAAATAATGATCTCATTAACCACTCAACCTATTGTTTAATAAAATCTCTCATTAACTATCTAATTTGTTGTTAACTGAAAGCTCTCATGAACTGTCTAGTCCATTGTTAAATACAAGCTTTCTAACTATCTAACGTATTGTTAAATCTAAACTGTTGTTAAATAAAGTGTCTCATTAAC
The DNA here is from genome assembly GCF_004210375.1 of Tachypleus tridentatus. Classification (NCBI taxonomy): domain Eukaryota; kingdom Metazoa; phylum Arthropoda; class Merostomata; order Xiphosura; family Limulidae; genus Tachypleus; species Tachypleus tridentatus. The sequence continues at coordinate 64,023,796 of NC_134833.1, read as the reverse complement.
TACCCAATCTATTATTAAATAAAATTTCTCATTAACTATCTAACTTATTGTTAAGTAAAATTTCTCATTAAATATCTAATCTACTGTTAAATACATGCTCTCATTAACTATCTTATCTATTGTTTGATAAAATCTCTCGTTAACTATCTAACTTATTGTTAAGTAAAATTTCTCATTAAATATCTAATCTACTGTTAAATACATGCTCTCATTAACTATCTTATCTATTGTTTGATAAAATCTCTCGTTAACTATCTAACTTATTGTTAAGTAAAATTTCTCATTAAATATCTAATCTACTGTTAAATACATGCTCTCATTAACTATCTTATCTATTGTTTGATAAAATCTCTCGTTAACTATCTAACTTATTGTTAAGTAAAATTTCTCATTAAATATCTAATCTACTGTTAAATACATGCTCTCATTAACTATCTTATCTATTGTTTGATAAAATCTTTCGTTAACTATCTAACTTATTATTAAATACATGCTCTCATTAGCTATCTAACCTATTGATAAGTAAAATCCCTTCTTAACTATCTAACTTATTGTTAAGTAAAATCTCTTATTAACTATCTAACCTATTGTTAAGTAAAATCTCTTATGAACTATAACCTATTGTTAAATGCATGTTATCATTAACTACTGAATGTATTATTCGATAAAAGTTGTCTATAAGCTAAGACTAATCAATAACAAATATTAACACGAGTACAGTTACTTACAGTTGGCAATATGTAACTAACACAAACTCAGTTTTAGGATAACTTTGAATGTATATAATTTTAAGTCCATTAAAACCACCTCTTATTGTCATAGTTTTATGTCCATTAACCAATTAATTATCATTAACTTCTAAATCAGAGATTGGAAACTTGGAAACGTCTGGGTGCAAATGATTATGACTTCATTAGGTTTGATGATTTTCTGCATATCGAGATCAGAAATAATGATATTTTGGTCACAAAGTTTTAAATAGCAAATTTTGAAAGGATGTGACAAGAATTATTTGTTGTGAACTGCGCAGCTGAGTTATTTGAAACACAGATCAAATGTGCAAAATTTTTAAAGATAATTTTTTAAATATTCAAGTTAAACATATTTCTTATAGAACGAAAAGGATAGCTGCAAGTAACAAACCACGTTGACGCACAAAGAGATAAACTTTAAAAAAAGCTTCAAAACAAATTCAAACTGACTGGTATGACAGGAGATTTAGAATATTATAGAAGTTGGTTAAACAGGGTATTAGAACATTAAAGAGGATGTATGAAAAACTGTTAGCCGAACATGCCACAATTAAGAGCAAGGACTTATTTAAGTACATTAAGGGTAAACAACATATAAGGTTAGGACCACTGAGGGATGATAAAGGAAGGCTAGCATCTGATGATTATGAGATGACTATTCAATTTTACTTTTTATTCACTTTTTACTAATGAAGATAGAAGCAGTACTTCACACTTGATCAGTTGACTGTTGGAGTCAATTCTGAATTTGCTAAGCAAAAACTGGGAAATTTAAAAGTGATAAGGCTTCTGGACCAGATAATATTTCTTCAAGGGGTTTGATGGAGGCTAAGGATTGGATATGTGAGCCACTTGAATAGATAACAGAGGACTTGAAGGTAGCTAATGTAACTCCACTTTTTAAGAGAGGTAATAAAAATGGTAGCAGTAACTATAGGCCTATGAGTTTTACATCAGTTGTATGAAAATTTTGGAAAATCTGATGAAAGATGCTTTGCAAAGTTATTATTGAAAAATTAGAACTTTATTTTTTAGTGAACATGCTTTTATCAAGGGAAAATCTTGCCTTAAAGTATTTTGGGACTCTGTGAAAAGGTTACTGCTTATGGAGATGAGGGTAAGGGTGTTATTTGGTGTATCTGGGTTTACAGGAAACATTTGCCTAGACGCCACATAAAAGGCTTGTAAAAATTGTCTCTGTAAACGTGAGGGATAAGTTAATAAACTGAATAGAAGAGTGGTTGGATGGAAGAAAGCAGAGGGTTGTTATGAATAGAGCTCAGTGAAAATAGATTAATGTTATAAGTGGGGTACCTCAGGGCTCAGTCTTAGCATTTACATCAGTGACATAGTTGAAGGTGTGGTCAGTAAATTAGTTACATTTATAGATGATATTAAGGTATTAGCTGTGGAGATGCTGCTTCTGATGTGCAAAAGGATTTAGATCATTTAGTGAGTTGGGCAGGTAGGTTTTAATTATAATAAAAACAAGATAATGCACATTGGTTATCATAATTTGAATTATATGTATGATTTGGATAGAAATAACCTTAATAATGTCAATGAAAGAAAGGAAACTTGATGTAATAGTTGATCAGTCTCTTCAGCCATCCGAGCAGTGTGATATTGCTATTGGTATGGTCGAGATGATTTTAGATTGTATCTAGAGAAATACTGAATACAAATCTAAAGAGGTTATAATTTCATTGTACATGTCACTGGTTAGGCCACATTTGGAATATTGTGTTCAGTCTTGGGCTCCTTACTTCAGGAAAGACATTTAACTGTTGAAAAGAGTTCAGAGTTTAACATTATGCTTTGTTAAACTCACCTCTAAGTGTGTATAGTTTTAAATCCATTAATCCCACTTCTGAATGTGTACAATTTTAAATCCATTAAACCTAACTATGAATGTGTATTGTTTTAAGCCCATTAAGCTCAACTCTGAATGTGTATAGTATAAACTTATTCATTAAGAGGAGACATATGTTGAAAATGTTAGCGAAAAAAAATTACAACTTACTTTACTTAGCAGGTGCCCCGGCATGGCCAAGCGTGTTAAGACGTGGGACTCGTAATCTGAGGGTCTCGGATTCGCATCTCGGTCGCGCCAAACATGCCCTTTCAGCCGTGGGGGCGTTATAATGTTACGGTCAATCCCACTATTCGTTGGTAAAAGAGTAACCCAAGAGTTGGCGGTGGGTGGTGATGACTAGCTGCCTTCTCTCTAGTCTTACACCGCTAAACGCTAAATTAGGGACGGCTAGCGCAGATAGCCCTCGAGTAGTTTTGTGCGAAATTCAAAAAACAAACTTGGCAGGATTTAACGGATAATAACTGATTCAGCTTTGGATGATTTTCTTGTATTTAAAAAAATAAAGAAGAAAAATATTTATACGGTTATATTTCGTCATGTTTAAATGAACTGTCAAATCCTAAACAATCTGCATAACTAAACCAACCTGTGGAATTTGAAAATCTGTATTACCTATTCGTTCTAGCATTATTTGATACAATATTTGTAAATTTTCTTTTCACGATAACGGTTACGTAAACTGTAATTTAAAAATTTATCTTGGTTTTCTTTTTACTAGTAAGTAACCGTAGGATGATATTTAGAAATGCACATCTGTGGCTCGCGGGACTGAAACCTTTAGCGGACATGCCCACCCTGCCGTGGGAGCGTTATAACATAACGATTAATCCCACTATTCGTTGGTAAAGAGTAGCCAGTAGCTGTCGGTGGATAGTGTTAACCAGTTGCCTTCTCTTTAGTCTGTTACTTTATAAGTGATAAAAAGACAGCACTCTGATAGTTCTGTGGAAAATCCGGGAAATAAATCTAGAAGATAAATTTAATTTAATATTTTTTAATTTTTTTCAGAACGACTAAGAATTTTGTTTTTGTTAAGGATATAGCTACACAATGAACCATCTGTGTTCTGGAAACCACATATATCGAAACCCAATTTTTAACGTTATAAGCCTGTAAATTTACCGCTGAGCCATTGTGGAAGAGATTATGGTTAAAGTCATAAGTTTGAATGTAAATATAAACGCTTAAACATAAAGCGCGTGTTTTTCTTATTGCAAAGACACATCGAGCTATCTTCTGTGTCTACCGAGGGGTATCGAACTCCTGATTTTAGCGTTGTAAATTCGAAGACTTACTGCTGTTTCGGTGGGGAACGAAACATATAGCATGACAAATAATGCCAAACGTTTACTCAAAATTTTAAAAAATTAACAAAACCAACATATTATTGGAAACTATTTTATTACATTAAATGCATTTCACCTCTGTTACAGATTAGAAACCATGCAATTAAAAAATATATTAGTAGGCTTAAGTTATATTCATGTACTGTATGATATGTTATGCATTTCGAATACAAGAATCTTTCAAAACTGTTTGTCGTGCAATTATTATGAATATTAGTATTATATATGGAAATAATGTTATTACAGTAGCAGTAGTTTTGTACATATTTGTTGATGGAACCCTAAAATAATTCTATAATCAGAGTTCACCAGGAGCGTTAAGAGAAGTATTCTGTAAGATTGAGAGGAAAATAAATTACACAATTCAGTTACAAGGAAATTTTTTTTGAAGATAGTTTTAAAGATATATTTATATTAAATCGACAATATTTTGTATTAGTAGCTGATTCTCCATCTCTGACTGCACTATAAAGTTAATTCTGGTATATTGTATTGAAAATATCAATCAAACATCAAACAAACATTTGTCTTGCGTCCTGGTGACAGCTAAAAGAAATGAAACAAAGTAGGTATGTGTTTTTCAGTTTAAGTTTCCCTGGACTAGATTAAATCAAATGGGAGGTATAGGTTAATATATCTTTCCCAAGTTTGAACTAATGACAGAGATAAGGAAGCCATTCAACAGAACACCAGGCTGTAATTTTTATAACGAGTCCACAGATAAAGAGAGAAGCATGATAAGCGACTGCGAGACTCAGATCTTGGACTTTTAGATCCGTTCCCTGGAACGATAACCACTAAGCCAAGCTCGGTTCTGATTTGTAGATACTTGACGTTAAATATATTATCATTTCGTTTTTAATTTATTCGTGTTACTTGTGCCACCATTTTTTGGTTTAAAATATATTTTCATTGTGAGAATATAAATTAATTCTTTTATTTTAATTTACAAATGCTATATATCTACTCGTTCATGTTTTCTTTCTCACTTTATATTTTGTTTTGTTTTTGAATTTCGCGCAAAGCTTCTCGAGGGCTATCTGCGCCAGCCGTCCCTAATTTAGCAGTGTAAGACTAGAGGGAAGGCAGCTTGTCATCACCACCCACTGCCAACTCTTGGGCTACTCTTTTACCAACGAATAGTGGGACTGACCGGCACATTATAACGCCCCCACGGCAGGGATGGCGAGCATGTTTGGTGCGACCGTGATTCGAACCCGCGACCCTCGGATTACGAGTTGAATGCCTTAACACACTTTGCCATGTCGGGCCTATTCTTAATTTATATTCAGACTAGAAAGTGACCAAATGTGTAATGTTTTTGCTTGCACTAAGTTTATTACATGTAATTTTGGAAAGATATTTTATCAACTTTAAAGAAATGAGTCTGCGTATGAAAGAGTTTCTTGACATTCAAGTATTTATCAATCCAGAAATATTTCAAGGAAGTTTTTTATTTACAAACTTATATTAATTTGAACATTTTTGGCACCATTTCACGTTGAACTTACTTCATCTCGCAGTACTTCTGAGGCCTAATCTGTTCATGACCTGATCGTTTCCCTTTCCCACCATTACTCTTTGATACTTAATTGTCTTGTTCTTGAAATCTCGGTGGGTGTTGACCATTTTAAAGTTAAATATTAGGTATGGTGTAGGAATGGTAATGCCAACTGTATACAAACAGATTAGAGATGGATAAACGAAACCATACAAAAATCACTGCATAAGTAGTCATATATTTTTAAGGAAAACTTTGGTCTACAACTAATTGTTGAGTTCCCTTCATTTGCATGAATTAAGGTTTCAACAAAAGCATTTAAACTGAATAGTGCTATACATACAGTCTTACAGTGGCTAATAACCATAAAACTGTAACAATGACTTAGTGGCTAATTACGTAGAAGTTACTATTTAGTTTTTGTGTATTCATCCTGTACTTTTTTGACATTTCCATCCCTACATCACAGTTATTTTGTTCCAGTTTTTTATCAATTGTCTTCCTTCATTTTTAAAACAATTACAATCAATATGAACGACAGTCGTTAGAAAGACAGTAGTTTTAGTCTGGTGTAACAAGTTGTCTTGATGGACATCATGTGTTGAAGAAAGTGAAACGTTACACGGTTTCTGCATTTCCTAACTTAAAATATACCATTCTATTGTGTAAAACATCACAACAGCTTCAGGTATCGGTGATCTGGCCCTTCTGACGTCAGAATGATCACCAGAACATTTGACTGTTATGGTACTCACTGGTTTTCTACTTTAGTGATATTTTGGTTAAATTGAAGGACTTACTAATTATTGAAAACTTCGGAAAAGTACCTTAGGTGTTTATAAATTCTGTATTTAAGTGTACAGAGGTTTGAGTATATATGTCTTTATGACCCGACATGGCCAGGTGGTTAAGGCATTTGTCTCGCTCGCAATGTAAGGGTCGCGGGTTCGAATCCTCATCACCCCAAATATGCTCACCCTTTCAGCCGTAGTTGTTTAAAGTGTGACGGTCAGTCCTAGTATTCGTTGGTAAAGGAGTAGCCCAAGAGGTGGCGGGGGCAGTGATGACTAGCTGCCTTCTCCTTAGCCTTACGCTGCTCAATTAGAGATAGTTAGCGCAGATAGCCATCGTGTACCTTTGCGCGAAATTCAAAAGAAATTAAATATCTCTTTTTTACCTTTTATAGATATGTTTGTCTACATATTTCATTTCAATCCAAGAAGTTTCTGTTTATAGCTTCTTGATTAACTTCCATTGATTTTTAAGCTGTTATTAAGAAAGAATATGATAGATGGATGAGGGTATAGAGAAAAAGAACAATACTACAATTATGGGCCTGCGGAAAGGACTTGGCGCCGTAGTTAGTGTTCCCACACTTTGAAACCTAGGTTTCATGGGCTGCTCCCAACTGATGCAAAAACGCAATGTGTAGATTAAAGCCGTGAGAGCTTAAAGAACACATACTTACTTTTTGGTCAAACAATAGTTCAGAGTACAAGATAGTGGTCGGTGCTATTGAATAACTACCTTAAACTTCGTTATTTCAAAATTAGAGAGGGATATGTTCAATAACATAGAAACAACAAAAACACGCATACAAACACAATAATAACAAAAGGCATTAGTTATACATTCTAGAGTAGAGACTTCACATATACAAAATAGTACTACAAGACGATAGTTATTTACACATTGAACAACAGATACATCACAAACGCAGTATAATATCATAAGACGTTAGTTACTTTGAAGACAGAGACCTCACATACAAATATAGTACCACAATACATAGTTATTTACACATTCAACAACAGAGACCTCACACACACAGTATAGCACCATAAGTCGTTGGTTACTTACATATTGAACAGAAGAGACCTCTCATACACAATACAGGTGTCACTTACTTACACATTCAAGAACAGAGACTTTTTTTACTAGCATTGCCAGTTTAACACATCATATCTTTAATGGACACCTACCTACTCAAAGGCCTTCTGTGAATTTCATAACAGACACTGAACATTGTTGCACTGTTGTGTTGACTCGACAAGGGCTAACGAGACGGTTTGAAATCTACACGTGACGGTCTTCTGTCTTCATGAAACTCAGCATGCTGTAGAACGGTGAAAAGTAGTAACGCCGTGCTACGTTTAGAGGCGGGAGGGTTACAGATTCGACCAGGAAATTCAATTATCGGATTCACGCGGCTGAAAAAGGACTTAGAGCTGCAGTAGCCTTCCTTCCTATCAAATATCTCAGATGAATGACGCTTCAAGATAACGCTCAGATGGAGGGAACTCGTTAGAGAAACCACAGACTAGATATTCCCTAACGGCCATTTACTTTTTCACTTCATTCAGGGTGAAGATATAAGGTAGAAACTGTAATCATAATCACATGATTTTCTACTTTTTTTTTTTTTAGTACTGCAAACATGCTAACAACAGAGAATAGTTTCACTCTTAAGTTTTCACCTTTTACTGTCAACAAAATGTGTTTCGTATAAAATTAACGAAATAAATTACATCTCGTTGGAGAAGATATTTTAAATGGTTTAGTTTCGAAGTTAGAGAAATAGAACTAATTGTCTTATAAACGAGATTTCTAACGTATAAAACAAAGCCCAATTATAAAAATAGAAACGGAACTGTTTATAAATAAAACTTTTTGTGTGTGTACTAAACTAATTGCTAAACGTCTGGGAAATTATCAGTAAATATGGAGTGTATTTTTTTTTGTTGTTTATTGAATTTTGCGCAAAGCTAACCAGAGGTTCTCCGCGCTCGCGGTCCTTAATTTCGGCGTGATAAACTAGGGTGACGGCATCTAGTGAACACCATTCACAGCCAGTTCTTGGGCTACTCTTCACCAACGAATAGTGGGATTGACTATCACGTTATGACGTTCCGACAGCAGAAACAGCGAACTCGTTCGATGATGAGATTCGAACTAGCAGATTGCGAGTCGAGTGTCATAACCATCGTGTTGTATGAAATAAATAATTACAGATTGTTCTACAAATTACCAGTAGATGATTCTTGTTAATGAATTCGGAATGTGTGTGTGATGGTAAATTGTTTACAAGTTCTGAATCTAAATTGTGGTTCATCGAAACAGCTAGTTTATGAATTACAAAGATCTTATATCGTTGACTTATGTCTGTGCACTTTAAAAAATATTTTATATGACCTGAAAGTGTGGCTCTTACACTGAATGACCACTTGATTACAACTCTCTGCATTCAGGTGATAAACACTAAATTCTTGGATGTGCAAAAATGGCAGCTTGAGTGCTTATAAACGCAAAAATACACATATATATTGCAGTTAATAAGTGAGGTAGTGTGCCAAAACGTTTATATGCTAGACTTAAATAAAATTGCGTAGTAATGGACGCTTCTCTGGTAGGAGTGTCGCTATTAAATACCCTTTCATTGAATGGCTATTCAAACTCATTTGTTTTTAGATTTTTCAAGAATTTGCAGCGCTGTATTGGTTAAGTGGAAAATGTTTCTGCAACATAGGAGGGATGTTTTTGGTTTCTATAGATGGGTGCAGATAAACCTAAGTATACCTGAAGGTCGTTAATAATGAAATTCATTACACTATTCTGGATTCGAACACTGATCAACACAAGCTCTTCCAAGATGAAACTGAAACAACTGATATTAGTTCCAAGAGCGTGGCAGATACTTCAGTTGTATTATTTAGTCAGTAAAACCCATTCCAGCTAAGAAAGTTTATAAAAGAAACTCAAACATAAAATTTTCAACAATTTCTATCTTGTGTCCATATCTGGAAAAAATGGTTTTTCTATAACACAAGACATATTTTAGGTTTTTAACACTTTGAGTTCAAGTTTTATTGTAGCGAAAGGTGACTTAGTCCAATATCATTTGTGTCTCGCTGGAACAACGGTAAGTCTTCGGATTTACAACTCTAAAATCAAGGGTTTGATTCCCTTTGGTGGACACAGCAGATAGCCTGAAGTGGCTTTGCTATAAGCAAACACATACAAATATCCAGTATTATTTGAGATATAGTAATATGACTAGATAATGAAATATTCACTTACGTTTAGTTGAACAGAAATAGCTAACAGTATATAATATAACTTACATCTGAGCTTTAATAATGTAACCGAACAATGAAATATTTGTTTGCTTTTAGGTGAACATAAATAGCTAGCACTAAATAAATAGTTATAAAAATAAATCAAGCTTCCTAATAACTGAAAATAACTTTTATAACTTAGATGACAATGACCCAACCTGCTGAGTTTGTGAAAATCAGTGTCAACAGTATTAAATGAAGCATAGGTATATTTACAATATACAAAAATAAAGTACAACAGGTATGAATGAAACGAACATAAATCGACTGAATTCATTTGTTTCAGTTGTTTTTTAGTTGTCTGATCCTTCCATAATTAGGAAAACACATTTCAACTGAACTTGAGGGTATAACTGTTTGACTTTTTTAAATAAGTATAAAATAAACACACCTGTATGTTGTGTAACCAGTGTACCAAATTTCTTTGGAGAGTCAGACAATCAGACAATATATTGAGTATATCCATTCGGGATGATTGGATAAAATTATTAAACAGTTTTATTAATTAAATTTCGTCTTCAGGGACAGAGATAAAAGGTGAAACATTTTATTTTGATTCTATAAATAAATACGACCTCTTCGAAATCTCAATGGTGGTATATTAATTCGAGTAAATGTATCTTTGTGTTTTCTTATAGCAAAGCCAAAGCTAGCTGCCGAGTCTAGCGAGGGGAATCGAACGCCTGATTTTAGCGTTATAAATCCGTAAACTTATTACTGTACAAGCGGGGTACTCAAGTGAATGTCTTATGGCTAATATGAATTTGATAAGAGAAGATCAAACAAACTATTTGTTCTAATTTTATTTTTATATAATTATTGGAGTTTATTTCTTTATTGACAGAATGGTTTATAAATATACACTTATAAGATAATTTATTTTGCTCATGTTAGACTATATGAATGAGAGGTCCAATGTAACTCATAGAAGACGGCCACGTGATTCGCAGAAGCAAAAAAGGTTTAAAAGGATGAAACTTCTCCAATGTGAACACGAAAAAATATTCCACATTGAAGTCTTTTCTGATTGTTACATTATTTCAGACAAAGCGGAACGTTGATGATCATGTTATAGGTTCCTCTTACGTCATCTGCTACCATGCTAATGGACATGATTACCCGCTACTTCTCTACAGCAGGCTTTCCTTTATGGCACACTTCTTTAAACGTATACCTCGAAATATCTATCTCATTTTGAAGAACAGAACTTTCTCTCGTAGAATGACCCTATAACGTTCCAATGTTTCTATCAGGCTTGACTTTGTCATCTGGATTTTTTTTTCTAATCTTATTTCCAAAGTAAAGATTCAGTTAATTACTCAGCGCAGGAATAGACGAAGGAAAGCGGTTTCAATATGAACAAGCAAATCGTTAATTTAGAGCACTTTTATACATCCACCTCGCTGCAGATTGGATACAAACAGTGATTAACCATGATTCTTAATGCTTCAGGTGGTGTCCACCAATCTAATAACTATGCAAATATGTAACAGTTCTAGTTGCTGATACTGCATACAAACAATATGTAGCACTTTTGGTTACTGTTAACACACAGTGAAAACATGTAACACTTTTGATTACTATTAATGCAAATAGACAGTATCTAATACTTTTGGTTACTATTAATATAAATTTAAAGGAAATGGATGGAATATTATACCTTGATTTGGTATATTATTTTAAGTAGCACCTTGGGTAGGTGTTTTCTAAGAAAAACTTAACCAAACTGTTTCACTAGCGCAAAGTATGAATAGGTGTTTTTTTCTAGTAGAATGTTGAAAGAATTATTTGTTAGTATCATGTTAAGCTGGTTGTTTATTCAGCAGGACTCTTGAAAGGAGTCTTTGGTAAATAGTAGTGAAATGTAAGCCTAAAATCTTAAGAACGTATATTTTATATCATAAGTTGGTGAGTTTGTTTATTCGATAATATCTTGAGATTATTGTTTGTTCTCTGTTCTGGTGATAGCCCTTATTTAACAGAAGGGTTTATTTAAGTAACAAATCAAAAGAGAGACATAGTTAAGTTTGTTGACAGCTTACAGGGAGCTCCGGTCGTTTCGATCTCTCATAGTTATTGATGACATATATCATATTTAAGCAAATAATAATATTGCTTAAAATATATTATTTTATGCACTTTGAAATAACGTTAGAATACTTTGTTTCGTTAATGTGTTTACAGTGTTATTTCTTGAAGACACAACAACAGCTAGATCTGCTAAGTTCCAGTTAAATGTTTTTTACTAACTGAAATGTTTGTGGCGCTGTTACGTTTCTATATTTGTAAATGCAACTGCTTCTATGTTTTCTCATAAAGCGACTAATTGTTGTTATAATATATTTCAAAAAAGAGTGACGAAAAACATCCTAATCAGTGACACTATTTTGGCAAACATGACTACGGAATTCACCACTTTCTTTTGGCAATCTCAGGGTCGCGGGTTCGAACCCAGTCACATCACACCAAACATGCTCACTTTTTCAGCCGTGTGGGCGTTATAATGTGACGGCAAATTCCACCATTCGTTGGTAAAAGAGAGGTCCAAGAGTTGGCGGTGGATCATGATGACTAGTTGCCTTTTCTCTAGTTTTACACTACTAAATTTGGGAGGTTAACACAGATAGCTCTCGTGTAGCTTTGCGTGTAATTCATAACACACAAACATTTGAAAATTAAAACTTTTGCATCATTAACAGTGCATAAATGGTAGAACTCAGGCTATCTGCTGAATCCATCGAGGGGAATCTAGCCTCCGATTTCACCGTTGTAAATCCGTAGACTTACCGCTGTATCAGCAGGTTACGTTAACGTTGTAAGCCAATCACTATATTTACCATTAGTTTATGACTGACCATTGCGATCGTAAACCCTGTTTTTAGTTTGAGGAATAAATCTGGTTAAATATATCTACTAAACCACATCTTCTCTAGAGTATAATATGACAAAATAAAAAATGCCCAAATAATGTGTGGAAATACTTTTTTTTTCAGGATGTATTTTAGGGTTAAAATCTGAAAACACCACGAGGTGCATTTAACAATTCCATGGATGAAAGAATACAAAGTTGTTGTTAGTTCTGGTGTGAGGTAATAAAAATGCAAGAGATAATTATAGAAAGCTCAGGGTGAAGTCTCAATATGGGCGACTCGTTATCTCTGTGACACAAGTGGGAGAACTAAATTACACACAAAAATAAAATATTTGAAAAAAAAATCATGGCCGAACACCATCTTAGTGTCCATAATGTTCTTCCCTTAGGACCAACACTAATTAGTCGATAAGTGCTGGTATAGTACAAAAAAACAAACCTAACCTTTATTTTGTATTATGTTGCGTTGTATTACATAGGATTTTATAATCCTTTGAAGATATAAACAGTTTCGTTCTGATTATTATTTCCATCTTAATTTAACCTTTCTCCCCATCCACATGCATGTGTTACAAGGCGAACTCGAGGAATTCCAGGTCTGGGAAGATGTTCACGGTATCTTGAACACGACTGTAGGTAACAACTACCATCGCTGCTGGTATAAAGTATGTTTCGGTCTCTTACTAATGGGTCCGGAGCTAAATGACACTGAGGCTCAGACGTAAAGACTGAAAGATTTACGCCTCATTTAGTGACTATCCATCCTTCAGGCTGTTTCTCTAGGGCACATCTTTATGGCTCTGGTACGAGATGCAATGATTAAAGAGCTTCACAAGGTTAGCATATCGACGAAGATAACCTGCTCACTACAGATATGAGGAGAAACATCCCAACCAAGTAATTTTCATTTCTAAATTTGCACAACGAACTCCGAGCCGGTTAGCATCGTCTTCATCTCGTCTTGTACTAGGAAAACGTCGTAGGTTGTCTGAGAAGTAACGAATATTGACATAATCAAGCGTTAAACGAGAAAGTAGCTGACAAATTATTAAATATAAACGTCCAATGTTCCTAATAATTAGATATATGAACACAGCAGATGTGAAGTTTTCATGTAATCTGTTTTCCTCCATAGGCCCTACCTTTATAGACCCACATATATACTGGCTATGTGAACAGAGCTACCATCAAGTATAGGCTCCCCAGTGGCACATCAGCATACCTGCGGAATTACAACGCTAAAAACTGGCTTTCGATACACATGGTGGGCAGAGCACAGCACAGATAGTCCATTTTGTAGCTTAACTTGAAACAAATTTGTTTTAACCAAGTATACGTACTATTTCTTTTAGTCCACACATTCTATCTTTATAAACCCAGATATTTACTGTTAATAAGATGGATTAATATTGCCGTGACTACATGAACGAGATCACGTTTGGCCAGATCTGGATTATTATTATTATTTCTACAGTTTTTCTGAATGCCGAAACCCTGTGTCTGAACAGACCTAACCACTCTTATATTATAATAGAAACATATCTTCGTGTGGTTTTTAAATTAAGATAAAGATGGAACTGACCCAGCATGACCAGGTGGTTAAAGCACTCGACTCGCAATCCGAGGGTCGCGGATCCGAATCCCTGTCGCACCAAACATGCTCGCCCTTTTAACCGTGGGAGCATTATAATGTAACGGTTAATTTTGCTATTCGTTGGTGAAAGAGTAGCCCAAGAGTTGGCGGTGGGTGGTGATGACTAGCTGCATTCCCTCTAGTCTTACACTGCTAAATTAGGGACGTCTAGTGCAGATAGCCCTTGTGTAGCTTTGCGCAAAATTCAAAACAAACCAAAAGGATGGAACTAAAATATTATTTATATTCCTAATTTATCTACATATTCACCCGTTTATTTATCCTCGTATCACACTCTAAAAACATGTAGAATTACAAATAAAATATAACATTTTATTTACACATTATCCCTCTACCCAATACTTTTATCAGGAAATAATTTTTGATTTTTCAGGTTTACAGTAATCTGTGATTTATTATCAATATGGGTGAATTTCTTATCGTTAAGTTTCGATAGGTTACATAATTAAGGTACATTATGTATTGTCTGAGGCGAGAAAAAAAAAAGAGGTTGCGTATACCATAAATAACTTATTGTGAACACTCAATCTCCTAGTCTCAAAGTACTCAATATATGTACATATATAAAGTCATGTAAAAAAAGTTAAGACACCCTATGAAAGCCTCTAACATTTTTGGATATATAGATATTTAATCTCAATTTTAACAATACTGAGAGATTATACGAATATAATTAAACAATTAAAATTGAAGAAAATACTTTTCAAGATTTTCTGTAAATGTAATTCTACAAAAATGCATATTCTAACTGAGGAAAAAAGTTAGGACACCCTACCCCTTAATAGCTAGTGTTATCCCCTTTGGCTGAAATAACTGCAGTGAGACGCTTCTTGTAGCCATCTTCCAGTCTCTGACATCGGTCTGAAGAAAGTTTGCCCCACTCCTCAATGCAGAATTCTTTCAGCTGTGAGATGTTTGAGGGGTTTCTTGCATGTACAGCCCGTTTCAAGTCACCCCACAGCATCTCAATAGGATTAAGATCTGGGCTTTGACTCGGCCATTCCAGGACTCTCCATTTCTTAGTTTTCAACCAGTCCTTGGTGGATTTATTGGAATGTTTTGGCTCATTGCAGGGTCCAATTTCGCTTCAGCTTTAATTTTTGTACAGATGGACTCACATGATCCTCAAGCACCCTCTGATAAGGTTCTTTTCCTGGAATGCAGTATTTTGTTTACGCCAAACATGTCCTCTGTTCTGGTGTTCAAATAATTCAAATTAGGACTCACCTGTCCAAAGAACATTATTCCAGAAGTCCTGGTCTTTGTTTACATTCTCTCTGGCACACTTCAGTCTGGCCTTGATGTTTCTCTTAGAGAGCAAAGGTTTTCTCCTTGCACACCTCCTATACCAGTTAAACTTGTGCAGTCTCTTTCTGATTGTAGAGGCATGCACTTTCACATCAACAGCAGCCGGAGCCTGCTGTAGGTCCCATGATGACATGTTAGGGTGTTTGGAGACCTCTTGTAGCATCTCACGGTCTGCTCTCGGGGTGAACTTGCTTGAACGACCAGACCTGGGCATGTTGGCAGTTGTTTTGAAAGCCCTCCACGTGTTGACTATTTTCCGAACAGTGGAATGGCTGATTTCAAAATCTTTTGGGATCTTTTTAAATCCCTTACCAGACTCATAAGCTGCTACAATTTTCTTTCTGAAGGCCTCAGACAGCTCTTTTGCTCTCACAATGGTGCTCACTCTCACTTCAACAATCAGGACCACACCAAACTAAATGTCTGAGGTTTAAATAGGGCAAGCCTCATTCAAAATGCTGAGTAACGATCTTCTAATCATGTGCACCTGGTGTGATACACCTGTGTGTGAGTTGAGCCATTTTAAGTGAGAATAAATGTGGGGGTGTCCTAACTTTTTCCTCAGTTAGAATATGCATTTTTGTAAATTACATTTACAGAAGATCTTGAAGTCTTTTCTTCAGTTTTATTTGTTTAGTTATATTCCTATAATCTCTAGTATTATTAAAATTGAGATTAAATATCTATATATCCAAATATGTTACAAAAATACACAGGCTTTCATAGGGTGTCCTAACTTTTTCATATGACAGTATACATATAACTAATAAACGTACCAGGCAATGACATGCTTCCAAGTAACGTTATAAATGGAGGTACGGGCCGACCTCTTTCACTATTTTCAGCCGTCTCACACGAACTGTTCATCCAGTACTAAAGTGCCTGTTTTACATGATACAGTTGACGTCCAAAGTCGAAGCGGTCCTCCGATTGTTTACCGATTTAAATTCAATTTCTGAAAATTCACCTTTGTTTCCAAGATGAAATTTCATCGGAACTGGTTTAGTCAATTCTTCAGCAGAATTCGTGATACCAGACGTTTAGAAGTTTAATTTAATCTCGAGCAAGCTGCCCTAAATTAGCTGACGCATTTGCCGCGGGGAATCGAGCTCAACATTTTAACGTTGCAGCTCTGTAGGCTTACAGTTTTGTCGGTAGGGGCATTTATTATTGAGAAAACCAATGAGTAAAATATAATTATTTAATACAGATGTGGTTCTAATTTTTATTTATAATATCGGATCATTATCATGTTAGTGCTTACAATGGTTTTTCTATTGGGTTGAGGAATAATTCGTGAGCGTTTTTAAATAATTTCATTCAAGCATTACATGCATGACTATACAATACTTCAATGCATCAACACATTACACCCAAAACATTTATTATGATACTTTATTTCATGTAATACCTAGGTATATAGTATGCATTGTTTTAAACGAAATTGCAAGAAATTAAATGCGAAAAGCAAATGGTGTCGAAAATGCTCGATTTTGTCCACTTGACATTCCATTTAATGAGCTGAAAATGAAAGCAAAAATTAAAGACATATGAAAATCAAACACACCATCTATTAGAGCAAAAAAATTATCTACCAAATGACAAGAAATATTTTCCGAAAGCGTTTCATTTATGAATATATTTTGTTAACTTGAAAAAACGCTCACGAATTATTCCTCAACCCAATAAATTATTTTTGTTGTTGTTGTTTGAAGACTACACTTCTTTAGTGCTTTAATTCATTGGTTCGGTTTGTTTCAAATTTCGCAAAAAGCTGCACCAGAGCTATCAGCTTTGTATTTAGCAGTGTAAGACTAGAAGAAAGGTAGCTAATTATCGTCACTCACCACCATATCTTGGGCTATTCTTTTACCAACAAATAATGGAATTTACCATAACATTATAATATCTCTACAGTTGAAAGAGTGAGCATGTTTGTTGGGACTGGGATTCGAACCAGCAACTCTCAGATTGCGAGTCGAGCGTCCCAAGTGACACTGTGTAGTGGTATCAACGCCACCTGGAAATGCCTTAGTACATTCGTAGTAGTGGGCGATTTTTACACTACTCTGTATAAAAACAATAATCAGACAGAAATTTAAATAAATTTTCACCTCGTCAGTCGAAATATAAAAGGTGGCCACAATGGTCATCGGCCCTAGGATGTAGGAACGACTAATAGGATTAAACTGATTTTCCTTATATATGGGGAAAACGTACATACGCTGCGGCATGAAACTAGTTCTTAAAACTTAATTATAATTATCTGGCTTGGATAATGACAAATATAAGGATGCAGCTTTCTGTGAGTCAGTCAATGTAAGAAAATGTTTCAGTTACGTTTTTTTCGATGTACCTATTTAGCATTTCCTAATTTTAAACGGTGCAGTACCACAAGTAATATGTATCCTATAAACATTACCTGTAAACCTGGTGCTTTTGCGGTTAACAAACATTAATGTATGCTCCAAGGTCTAATATGTATTGATTCACATTTATAGGACTTCATTATCTCTCTCGATTTGCATCAATAACTATTGCATGTTTTCTAACACTGTGGGCACCTTTAAAATCAATTGACATCTCTTCTAATAACAAAAAAAAAACTGGTGTTTTTGTGTTTTCGGAAGATCTATTGGCAAGTTTGAAAATATGCTATTTTCGTAACTGGATTACGTACCTTTAAATTTACAAGTAGACGTCGGTAAATTAGTGTTAATACTGCTTATTGCCGAAAGTGGACAGAGGTCATGTTTTCACCTTTGTGCTTCTTTCTCGAGAAGGTTTCTCGAAAACGGGTAAGTGGGTTACAAAAGCTGGCATACATTTGGAATATAACCCAGTTTAGAAGTGCTTAGTTTTTGTGGAGTCATGTCAAAGCAGGAAGGTCATAAAAATCTCCCAAATCGCAATCTATTAACATGGGGACCGGTTTTTTCAGACTATTTTTGGGCTAAAACTCAGTCAAAAATAATATTAGTTTGGTTAAACTTGGTAGAGAATGTTATTTCTCATTGTCCTGTCTATGATGGTCTATTTCTATTGATAACGACGGATGTACAGGTGCATTTTTGTATTTTTAAGAGCCGAATTTGATCAACACAGTGGGGGAGAGGTATGTACCCTACTGTCCCTGTCTCTGGTTGAAAACCAACTGCAAGTCATGTTGCCTTTGGGGCCTTTTCCTTAGGTGTGTGTGGTGTGATTGAAAAATTTACGCATGAAATTCTTTATTTGATTTATAGGAACTGAAGGAAGTCGAGTAAGACCTGTGTCTTTTTTTTTTTTTTTAATTTCGCACAAAGCTACTCGAAGGCTATCTGTGGTAGCCGTCCCTAATTTAGCAGTGTAAGACTAGAGGGAAGGCAGCTTGCTAGTCATCACCACCCACCGCCAATTCTTGGGCTACTTTTTTTACCAACGAATAGTGGGATTGACCGTCACATTATAACGCCCCCACGGCTGAAAGGGCGAGTATGTTTGGCGCGACCGGGATGCGAACCCGCGACCCTCAGATTACGAGTCGCACGCCTTAACACGCTTGGCAAAAACCTGTGTCAGAAAAACGTCTAAAAATGCACATGATATTGAATAAAATATTACTTATTCCTTGCCATATATGATGAAATTAAAAAAACTCAGTGTGAAATAATTTTGTTCAGCTCAATTCTAAAATGCTATTTAAACCTTTTTTATACGTTTCTCGGTGCATAAAAAATAGGGGTTCGATTTTTCGTAGTGAACACAGTTTCTAGTCCAACGTAGCTATGTTTTAAATATTTTGGCAAAAAATTAGAAAAGAAACAAACAAATAATAATAAAAACATTTTTGAATCAACTTTATTGTACCACTAGTTTTATAAAGTCGCAACGGCGAAATGTTCGTTGAAATAAGATGTTTTTTCTCATTGTTATATTATCTATAGAGTAAAAAATAGTTGTTTTTAATAACCTCATTGACAAAATTTCTAAATATCGTCTAGAAATAATGCTGGTGTAACTAAATGGTTCATTATAAGATCTCTGTCGTTGTGTTCGTCGACAAACTACACGTTAATATGGAACGCGTTTAAAATATCATTGTGAGATTTTCAACTGAGAACTTATCCACCAAATCAGAAGTACACGAAAGCAAATTTTCCGCTTTCCTGTCCGCGAAATATTAAATCACTGACCTCATACATCCGCGACAGCAATTCTGTGTGTGTGTGTATTGTAAACTTGTCAGTTAAACTGGGGCATGGTGACAACTTTCCTAGAATAATGACTGGGAGTAGCCGAGTGAACGAAGCACCATTAACAGCCAATCAGATTCTGACACAGTTTCCATTGTTCTCGTCTTAATGACATGGTGTCGTTAAACAGGAAGCCGTCTCTCGCAACTTCAGTCAACTCTCTGACGACTTCTCTAATCTTTCCCGAATGGTTTAGCATTTAATTGTTTCCATCCACTTGCGGATGAAAGTATTAAGGTAGGAAGGAAGTAGTGGAGTTAATTAGCGAGGTTACGGCAGACTCTCCACGCGACCTCTTTCCACTTCCGCTTGGGTTAACCGTGAAGTAACTCATCTGAGTGTTACTTCTAACGCACGTGACAAACTAGCTAATTATTCACCTGTCTTTTCATTTCCGGGCGAAGAACCTGTTTATTAGCAAAAATACTGTATACTCTTTGTAGCGTACAAAGCTTCTGGCAGAATGGTTCGAGGGCCGTTGTATGGACGTTCTTCACCAAGTGACGTGTCTCGCTCAAGGTTAAGTAAATACATTAATTGACCTCTTGTAATTGTCGACTAGGCAATGAAAGGCTATTCTGAACCACAATAATGATCTCGGCTTCGAAAAGGGAACTAGCAATATAGAAACGTTGAAACGTCCAGTGCCAGCCACCAAAAGTGTTTCTAATGATACAATTTTAAAAGGAGAGTTCCAGAAGATAAATTAAATATTAATTGTTGTTACAAAATTTACGTTACTCAGGCGTATCTATAAATGTCTAGGTTTGTTAAAGATGAATTTGAAGTAAAATAATTAGGGTCAAATATTTTTTAAATACAGTTTTACCAAACTCCAGTCCCCTTGTAATTCAATGGTACGTCTGAAGGCTTATAACGCTATAAACCGTGTTTCAATACTCGTTGCGGATACAATACAGACAACCCAATGTGTGGCTTTGTGTTTAATTCTAATCAAACAACAAACAAACAAAACAGAATCATGGGATGTAATATAATTATGTTTTTACTTCGTAAGAAAGAGATGCAATAAATTATGATAAAAAAATCCATGATCACAAACCACTTTGCTTAATCTCGTGCACAGTATTCTTACGTCACGAGATTGCGTTTATTTATACACCTCACCCTGACAAATCGTTCTTACTTGTTTGTGATTTTCACGTTAACTAAAACTTATACCATCAGAATAATAAAAACGTATACAAACATTTACGTTTTCCTCGAATATCAGTCAGATAATAGGGTATTGTTAGAGATTGAACGGATGTCCAGGTAAGTAATAGGATCAGTTCCAAAACTGATCCTCGATTTGTAAATGCTAAGTTCTTCAAAGGTCAAGGTAGACACAGAGGTGAGCTTGGTAAAACAGTTCAATTAAAAAGTGAACATTAACTGATAAGCAAACCAGATATACAATAATATCGAAAATCACAAGACGAGGGCGCCACTTAAGCTTGGGATATTGTGAAATGACAGTCTCTGTGAAACTTTTCCAATCAAACTGATTTTCTAAATATACACAAATTATGCCAACTCTTGGGCTACTCTTTTACCAATGAATTGTGGGATTGATTGTCACATTATAACGCCCCCATGACTGTAAGGGCGAGCAGTTTGGTGTGACGATGATTCCAACACGCGATCTTCAGATTTTGAGTCGAGTGCCTTAACCACCTGACCTTGTCGGGCATTCTAGATGGATATCGTAGACTAAGGAGTCGGGTATGAATAGTCTGCAACTGTGACGTCACACATTGTACCTCAAGCCATCGTACGATAACATTTTCGAGTAAATCCATCCACGAAATACACGATCCAATGCTTCTGATACGAAGGGATGTTGTAATCAATAACATGAGTTATTTTCCTTTAAACTAATAACAACTGGGAATAAGATCCTTTCTTTCAGCGCGGACTCAGGTTTGTTTGTTTATTTTTGGAATTTTGCGTAAAGCTACACGAAGACTATCTGCGTTACCCGTCCCTAATTTTGCAGCGATAGACAGCAAGCTAACATCATCCACCGACAACCGTTGGACTGCACTTTTTTTACCAACAAAGAATGGGATTAACCGTTACGTTACAATGTGACTAAAAGACAAGCATGTTCGGTGATAGGATTCGAACTCGCGATCCACAAATTGAGAGCTAAGGGAGTTCTAACCACTAGTTATCAGCGGGTTCTGGACCTTAATCAAAACCACTTGCAACAACACAGCTTTTTCCCAGAGGTAAACTCTCTGAGCACAAGTTAACCAACTGGTTGACATTAGTAAGTTAATTGAATTCTTTAAATTTATAGGAGTAGGACGCATGTCCAGGGTTATTCACTCGCTAGGAGACTTATTCCCTTCTGTTGGTCGACCGACCCGGCATGGCCAGGTGGTTAAGGCGTTCAACTCGTAATCCGAGAGTCGCGGGTTCGAATCCCGTCACACCAAACATGCTCGCCCTTTCAGCCGTGGAGACGTTATAATGTGACTGTCAATCCCACTATTCGTTGGTAAAAGAGTAGCCCAAGAGTTGGCGGTGGGTGGTGATGACTAGCTGCTTTCCCTCTAGCCTTGCACTGCTAAATTAGTAACAGCTAGCTCAAATAGCCCTCGTGTAGCTTAGCGCAAAATTAAAAAAACAACCCCTTGTGTTGCCATGGTGAGTTTGTAAGAAGATAAGTGTTTTAATTTTCGAAAATATATATTCAATGTCATCTCGAATGTTTGAAATAAAATCATAATACACGTCCACACACCCGGCATGTTATTTTCTAATCTGTTAGTTTTTCTGATGTGTTTTTTTTGTTCTGTTTTTCACGTTTATTACTTTGTATATTCTTTAAGGTTACGGTTCTACGTTCTATAACACGATGTGCTTTTAAAGAATAATTTTCAGTGGAGATATCAAAGGCACGTGAAATAAATATGAAAACTTCTTTGACGTTCTCATAAAAGATTAATTTTCTAGCTCTGGAAAGTAACTTTAGCATCCATACTTGCACATACCCTGGCGTTTTAGTTGCATTCTGTAGATCACATTGCTTTAAGCTAAGCAATTCATTAGCGTGTTGAAAACAGTATCTATTCTGTTGCCAAAAATTCTCTATTCGCGATGTGACTTTGCTAAGATGCTATTAAAGATCCTGTAGGATGTAATTGTCAGAATTTTTAGTGAACCCATATATTAACTTCTAGAATTTTTCTTATATTCTTACATCTAATGGTAACAGTTTATTTGTACATAAAGTTTCAGAATAAAATTCGGTGAGAAATCTATAACAGAAGGCTCAATAATGTCTCGCTTTTTTTAATAGTAATTTACTGTTTTGTTTTGAATTTCACGCAAAGCTACACGAGGGCTATCTGCGCTATCCGTCACTAATTGAGCAGTGTAAGACTAAAGGGAAGGCAGCCAGTCATCACCATCCACTGCCAACTCTTGGGCTACTCTTTTACCAACAAATAGTGGGATTGACCCTCCCATTATAACGCCCCAACGGCTGAAAGGGCGAGCATATTTGGTGCGACGGGGATTCGCGACCCTCAGATTACGAGTTGAACGCCTTAACCCACCTGCCATACCGGGCCTAGTAATTTACTTTCATCTTTGTTCGTATAAAACCCAACTTTTATAGTACACATTTAATACAGTGGGCACTACCGTAGCTTATACATTTTTTGCCTCTCGTATTGTATTATTTTGTTTGTTTTTGATTTTCACGCTAAGCTACACGAGGGCTTTCTGTGCTAGCCGTCCCTAATTTAGTAGTGTACGACTAGAGGGATGGCAGCAAGTCATCACCACTCGCGGCCAACTCTTGAGCTACTCTTTTACCAACAAATAGTGGTATTGAACGTCACATTATAGTACCACCACGGCTGAAGAGGCGAGCATTTTTGGTGTGATGGGGATTCGAACCCGCCAACTTCAGATTACTAGTCGAGTGCGCTAACCATTTGACTATTCCGAGCCGGCCTGTCGTATTTTCGCGTATGATTATTTTTGTATGATAAAACCTGAATTCTTAGAATTTTATATGGTATATTTGTCATATTAAAATATGTACTCTTTCAAACTTTATAATAATATGTATACATATAAATATCGTTCAGTAGCACATCGGTGTGTCTGCGGACATAGAACGCTAGAATCCGGATGTAGATACCCGTGGTGGGAAAGGTATAGATAGTCCAATGTGTAGCTTTGTGCTTAATTTCAAACAAACTGTATATGTAAATTAAAACGACATATAGACAATTAAAAGGAGTAGTAAGTTAAAATAATTACACGATAAATAATTTATTGAAAACAGAGACTAGCCCTGAAATGATTTCACTTGTTTTGGTGTTCTTAACGTAAGAACAACAAAAAAGGAAGAACCATCTTAGGGCTAGTCTCTGTTTTTAATACATTATGTATTGTGCAGTTCTTTAGCTTCTACTACTTTTAATTGTATATGTAATGTAAATATATTTATGATAAAAGATAAAAGACAATACAACAGTAACGTTAATTTTGAAGTCGAAAAATAGAAGCGTAGTTGACCTCATAACATCCCCAACTATTGGTTGTTGTAAAATAAAACGATTTTTTTATGTAGATAAGCAATTTAATAAAACAAAAGTCAGTGTCTAAATGTGTTTGGTAATTACTCAGCTCGTTCTGAACTGTGTGAGCGGAATGGTATGTGCCAATACAACTACATGAAGTTAAGATCTGTTGGACACTGTAACCACTAGAACTATACTTTTTAATTACAACTACATGAAGTTAAGATCTGTTGGACACTGTACCCACTAGAACTATACTTTTTAATTGCTCTTATAAGACGTTTTGTGCCATTCATTACTGATTTTATTCCCATTAATGGAGACAAGCCAGAAGCAAGTGGAGATTCGTGCTTTTATTCCATCTATGCTATTTCTATTCAACCACGAATCATTGCTTTTAACCTTAGTTCAAGTATTTGTATCTTAGTATTGGACTAGATGAAGGAATTATGAGCCAGAATGGGTTGTTGTTTAGACGCTTGAAACTCTGTGTTAAGACCAGCTTGTGGTGACTAGTCAGGACCTGTGAAGGTGAAAATGATGCGTGTGTGTGTTTTTCTAATAGCAAAGTCACCTCAGGCTATCTGCTGAGCCCACCGAGGGGAATCGAATCCCTGATTTTAGCGTTGTAAATCCATAGACTTACCTCTGTACTGGGGGGAAAATGATGCGTGAAACACATTATTTTCACTCCAACCAAAAATCATGGTTGTATAGTTAGTTATTATGGACATATGGCTGTTTGCCTTTAGACTCTAATGATTACTGGAACTGTGACTGATGATGATAGTAAATGTGATGTCACTTCAGCAACAAGAGGCGCTAACGTACGCTTTAAATTTTTAACATTCATGTGATATTGGATGACTTTTCTACCACGTGCTTTAATTCGAAAGATTCTCTGACTAACATCTTGCAAGGACTAAGGACATCAAGAAAGTTCTTGCATCGCTGGCAATATAAGATGATTTAACCTCTGTACTATATACTAAGAATATTCTTACACCGCTGTCAATACAAGATGATTTAACCTCTGTATTGTACACCATAAAGGTTTTTACATCGTTCTCAATACAAGATGATTTAACCTCTGTACTGTACACCATAAAGGTTCTTACTTTGCTACCAACACAAGACCACTTTACAGCGTGTTTTGCTTAAAGAAAAAGGTGGCATATAAAGAGAAAACATCATAGAAATGTAGGCTTTTTTTTTTAAAGAAATGGGTATATCTGGCCTTTCTTAGATATTTATATTAATAATCGACATGTTCTGGTCTCCAAGTGGGCTGAGACTTATCCATTGTCTAGTACTTCAGCATAACTCACTGATAAGTTGTTTGAACAGTGGAAAGGTTGAAGGTTGATTTAAAATATCTGCAGAGATTTAAGAGTTGTTTGTAAACCTGCGCCGACTGCCAGATGTGGTTAATATGGGCATTACAGTCATATCATACATAAACAGTCGTAAGATACCAATAGTTACATCTGAGCATTCGGTTGAATGGTTACGTAAACTGGGAAACATGTTCTTGTAGAGCTTATGAATTATCACAAACTCGAATGGTATAAGCCCCTGTTGCATTCGAAGCCTAAGTTCAGAAAGCAAAAGACGACAGACCAATGTGAACAGTCCAATATCAACAACAAGAAAGAACCAATAATTACATGAAAGAGTAGAAAGAAGGAAAAAACAAACAAAAAACATCCAGCAGATAAAATATTTTTTGTTTCTTAAAACACGTGACGAAATAAAATCTTTCGCAGCAAGGATATTGTTTTTTTCCTCTGTTTGTATATCTCTTATATATAAAGTCACTGTCACTTGTGTGTTTGTATATCTCTTATATATAAAGCCACTGTCACTTGTGTGTTTGTATATCTCTTATATATAAAGCAAGTGTCACTTGTGTGTTTGTATATCTCTTATATATAAAGCCACTGTCACTTGTGGGGAAGTAGCTGTTTCCAAGGGAAAAAATGCAAAATAAAACTGATTACCACCAGATAGGGGCTGGCATGGCCAAGCGCGTAAGGCGTGCGACTCGTAATCCGAGGGTCGCGGGTTCGCGCCCGCGTCGCGCCAAACATGCTCGCCCTCCCAGCCGTGGGGGCGTTATAATGTGACGGTCAATCCCAGTATTCGTTGGTAAAAGAGTAGCCCAACAATTGGCGGTGGGTGGTGATGACTAGCTGCCTTCCCTCTAGTCTTACACTGCTAAATTAGGGACGGCTCGGTGCAGTGGGCTAACAACCTACTCACTTAAATACTTGTTGAAGATCCGCAAGCGATTGCGGCCCTATGTTCCTAGATGAAATCTAATGGTGATAACTAACTAACCACCAGATAGACGAGATAAGTATTACTTGTTTTATGTTGTCCAACCGTTAGCCTCTATAATATTCACAAACCTACTCGCCGAGTAAAATTCAATATGCCTAGCTCAACGAATAGTAAGTGCTGCGAGAAGGAAATTGTAGAATTGTATTAATATAGAAATATATAAAATGTGCACTCAGTTATATGAATAATTTTAACCATCCATGCATACTATACAGTACGATTGGTAACCAAGGTTACCTTTGAACCGTTTGTTATTAAAGACGTATATAAAATACTATTGAAATGTCGTGATAATGTTAAATAAACCATGAAGCTCATAAACAGATGGTTCCGTAAGGTATCTTGTTGATGAATTATTGCACGAGTGTTCGTGTTATACCGTGAGTTTTGTTTGATGATTCATAGTTATATTTATCAATTTTCGGAACGAGATAAAAGCCGGATAATGAGAATCGAAATCAGTTTAATGTATTTATATACTTGTAAGGTTTGCATCCGTGAGTGAGTCATTATAAACTGAAAACACGTCCACGTAAGTCAACATATCGGCTCGTATTTCTGAACATGTAGATAATATATGTTTTTATTTCCAGTGAATGCAACAAACACTCATGATGTTAGCGAAATCAAAACTGCCATTGAGTTAATGTCTTTCATAAATACAAAACCTTATTGCCTTTAAAACTAATTACTCATCACGATTACAGTATCACGTCACACTGTTGATTCTACAGTATACCATTCATACAAAAAATAATGCGAAACTGAGTAAATACGTTTGTTTGTTTCGTTTGAATTCTGCGTAAAACTACATGAGGGCTACCTGCGCTAACCGTCCCTAATTTATGAATGTAAGACCAGAGGGAAGGCAGCTAGTCATCACCACATACTTTCAACTCTTGAGATTTTCTTTCACCAATGATTGACCGTCACATTATAAAGCCTCCACCGCTGAAAGGCACCGAACAAGTTTCGTGTGGCGGTGATTTGAACCCGTGACCCTCAGAATACGAGTCGAGCGCCATGCCAGGCCTAGTCTACAACTTTCCTGTGGGTTTGATAGGATTTTATATGACACAGCCTACGCTGATATTAGGAATGAGATAGGTAACTAGCTTTTGATTAGTCTTGGTTAATACTGTCTTGGTAGGGTCAGGTGCTACATAGACCCTTGAGAGAGTAAGGTGCTATTTCGACCTCTTCTTCCCTCTGGCAGTAATGTTGTTGTGATCCGTTTAAGAGCACAGTTAAATGAAGGTTCCGTATTCCTATGAAGTCACTATCAGGATTGTGTTAACCCCAATCAGGGTCACGTCCATCTACGCCCACTGGCACTTGACTAGCTACCTTATCTGTTGTCTATTGGTTAAAATTAAGAGCGACAAGTGCAAAAAGTCATTGTATAGCCTCGCGCGAAAATTCTGAAACAAAGAGACTCCAGGGCGTTAATTGGTGTGAAAATATTTTATATGTATTTTATCAACAAGAGGTTATAATTATGATGTTTCGATTCATGTAGCTGGACAGTACAAATAAACGTTACAGTTTGTTTGTTTCGATTCATGTAGCTGGACAGTACAAATAAACGTTATAGTTTGTTTGTTTCGAATTTCGCGAAAAGCTACACGATGGTTACCTGCACTAGCCGTTCTTAATTTAACAGTGAATGACTAGAGGAAAGACACCACTCACCGCCAACTCTTGGGCCACTCTTTTACCAACGAATAGCAGGATTAACCAAAAAATATAACGCCCCTATTTCTGAAAATGCGATCGTGTTTGGTGGGATAAAGATTTGAAGTCGCGCCCCTCAGATTGCAAGTCAAGTGCACTAACCACCTGGCCATTATAGTGAGAGAGTTATAATGGGAAGAAAAAACTAGTTTGACGTAGTAATAAACTGCCAGTGTATTCGTTTTTGAATATTTTAATAACGTAATGGAATTTACTGTCTTGGAACACACTATTCTATCTCTCCTTTTATTTATTTTTTATCTTCCATGCGGAATAATGTGTATATGAACACCATTAGTAGTCACAGAGAGAAATTTCTTATTTCGAAAACTTTCAATTGAACTTGTCTTTGGTAATAAGCACTTACTATAGTCACACCTTCTGCACACCTTAATATTAAAACTTCATCATTACCGTGCACTTTTCAGGTGGAAAAAGGCGTAAACTTTTTGTGCACATAGGAACAGTTCTTGCTTCTGTTTTCATTAAGATGATGTCGTTTAAAAGAAAACTGACAGCGTGAGAAATATTGGACGGATATTGTAACTCGTGGATAGTTGGAAGAGGTAAGATTGGCAAAGGAAAACTTAGAATTCCACATTACCTTTGGAATTTTATATTGGATTCGTGTTAATATATTTTCAGTTGCTGAGTAAAAGTAGAGTTATTTTTGTCCCTCCCTTTGAAATTGTTTGCCAAATCTTTTATTATTATCTCACGGTGTGATTAAAAGGTTTCAATTTACTGAAGCTCCGGGTTCAAGTTTCTGTAATACAACAAATTTCTTTGTTAAAGAAGAAACTACTACATAAGAGTTGGTGATAAGTTGGTTTAGTTTTTGTTAAGTGCAAAGCTACAAAGTGGACCACCTGTGTTCTGCCCACCGCTGGGATCGAAACTAGGTTTTTAACGTCGTAAACAAGAAGACTTTTCTCTGAGCCACTGGGTATATGTGCGGACTCATACTGCAAGAAACCGGGTTTCGATATTTGTGGTGGGCAGAGCATAGGTAGTCCACTGTGTAGCTTTATGCTTAATTCCAAACAAACAAATTCCAGTGAAGGATAATATTTTCTGAAATCAGTTGAACACAGAACTGTATCGACCACAAAACTCTAGACCAGCGGTTCTTAATCTTGTTGGAGGTACTGAACCCCGGAAGTTTCGTACTTGCATTCACTGAACCCTTCGTAATTGGAAAAATAAAATATGATTTTTTTCAAATTCAAAACATAAGTAGATATTTTATTAGTGCACAAAATGAACCGTGCATCAGTTGCACACAATATCACTGTGTTCAAAGAACAAAACCAACAAAATATGAATTTCACACAAAAACATTTGAAGATGCGGTGCTTCAGGGCACTTATTCGCACAAAGTTCACTCATTCCACTATAATTTTTAATACTCCTGCCAGTTTTGAAGACAAGGTTCTTGTTGCCAACGCATGCCTGTGCAGAACACAGTGCGTTACAATGACGTGTGGTGCATCAGCTTTCACCAGCGCACCAAAACCAGAGTTTCGTCCCAGCAGGACTGGAGCTCCGTCCGAACAAACTGCAGAAACCATATCCCACAAAAGATCGTTGCCTCTGAAGAAGTCATCCACAAGTTTCTTCACACGGCTGCCTTTGTTGTTGTTGTAAGAGATTTACAAAATAAAAAAAATCTTTTTTTATCTCGTCGTTCTTCATATAGCGCACGAATACAACAAGCTGGCTTAGATTGGAAACGTCAGTGGTCTCGTCGAGTTGAAGGCTGAATTTTGCTGGGCTTGAAATCAGATCTGCAACTACTTGAGCCAAGATGTCATCGCTCATGTCATCTATTCTGCTGCTAATGGTGTCATTTGAAAGAGGAATTTGGAATAACTTATTTTCAGCAGCTCTTCCTAGCATGATATTCACCATCTTCAATGCAGCTGGTTTTACGAGTGCTTCACCAATGGTGTGTGGTTTGCCCTGCTTTGCGACCAAGTACGCAATTTCGTACGATGAGGATCGGTTTGTCGATGAGTACAAAGCCGAGAACAGACAAAGTAGCCTTTTCATCGAACCTGGCTCTCTTTACCTTGAATTCTTGTGTTCTTATATTTCCCATCTCCATGCAGCTTTAGGTAATGTTCTCTTTGTTTTGCCGGTGCTAGACTAGAATTGCTCAACTTGGCATTGCAAATCATGCATTGAGGACGCTGACTCCCATCATGTTCCGTTATACACGTGAATCCATATTGTACGTATTCATCTGACCACTTTCTGTTTTTGCTGGACATAGTTAGTATGAAGGGATTGAAAGATTAGGAAAAAATCACAAATGATGCACGATTACTACAGTCACAAGTCGACTGCTAAGCGCACGAAGTTCCCTGCAGCACAGCCAAGTGATGTGACGTGATCAGCCGCAGCCATCATTGGCCAAGTAGAGCATGACTTCACAAATCATACGAGTGGGGTGAACGGAACGGCACACACAGTGTGTGTGTGTCTTGACCTCCGCCGAAACCCTGAGACTGACTCACCGAACTCCTGGGGTTCCATTGAACCCAGGTTAAGAACCACTGCTCTAGACTCATCTAGAATTGGAGACTTAGTAAAGAAATCCTTTATTAAGTTGTTCATCGTAGGGTTCATTAACTTAGAAAACAACTAAGCTGTAGAAAAGTGGAAAAAAAAAAGGAGATCAGCACCCAGTAACACCAAGTCTTCTTTAGGTGGTGAAATCTGGGAACCAGGGGCAAACAAAATAAAAATGTGAACCAGGGGAAAACAAAATATATATGTGAACTATGGTAAACAAAATATAGATGTGAAATGCTTCTTTCTCTGCTTGTTTGTTTGTTGTTAAACTTAAAGCTACACAATGGACAGTCTGCGTTACGCCCACTACGTGTATATGAATCCAGCTTTTAGCGTTACAAATTTTTATTGTTAAGCCAACCAAAAAGGGGTCTTATATGCTGCATATAGGGCGTTTTTGATCTGTGATATAAAAGCTGAGGAAGTTGCAAGAACAGTTCTCCATCGTACATGATATTTGATTCAGCTTAAATAAATGCAGATATTTTGTATTGTTTTCATTATTTCTGATTACCACAGCTTGAAAATCACAGAATAAGCTAGAATAGTTACATTGACCGGTAAAGAACAGGGTCCTTAGCTAAAAAACTGTTACTTTATCTAATATATAACATGGTAGGTCCTAAACCTCTTACTGTGATTGGTAAAAAACTCTTCAGTTTTCGTTGTGATATTAAGTTTTTTTGTTCATCTGTCTATCTCTCTATCTACCTATATAATCTCCGTCACATTGGACATACTCACCCTTTCAGCCATGGGGGCGTTATAACGGTACGGTCAATCCAACTATTCGTTGATAAAAGAGTATCCCAAAAGTTGGCGGTGGGTGGTGATGACTAACTGCCTTCTCCCTAATCTTAGTCTGTTAAATTAGGAACGGCTAGTCCAGAAAGCCCTCGTTTAAGTTTGCGCGAAATTCAAAAACAAACAATATATATATTAATGACAAGTTGATTTACTTGTTTGGTTTCGAAGTTACGCACAAACCTAAAAAAAGAAATATTTCTCTATGAATAGTCGTCCCTAAGTTTGAACTGATAGATTAGGTGAAAGGCAGAACTCATCGCTAAGTTTTTGGATACTAGTGTCCGACCAAAAGTGTGGTTTGATACCATTCTTATAGCACGCAGAAGCTTTAAGCTTAGGAAAGCGATTTTCCTTTTACTTTTTGGAGGAGGGTTAACTCTCTGATTCATTGCTAACCATTGGATCGCACAGATACACACACAAAGTGGGTGGACAGAATCATATTCATATTATTTTAATGTTCAGGTATTGAGAAAATTTTAAATAAATGTTCTACCTGAGTATTATATGTACAAAGTTAAAGAAACTTAACTGTACGTATGTTAGAAAGTTATATATTTATTAAGGATTGTTAAATTATCGTAAAAAAACAAACAAACGGTTCAATGGTTATTTAAGTACGAACCAGATAACAGTTGAACCAGAAACTTGCTGATAACAGTTGGCTGGGAGAGAGAGTAGAAAATTTTCCACCACGATTCTTGCTTTTATAAAAACGACACTAACATACTCAGAAGTTTTTTTTGCAATATTTATGATTTCTTAGAATGCAATGCCTAGCCATACAACGTTTATCGAAGTACTTTTTGCATAGTGTTATTGCGTTTAATAGCGAAATTGACGAAGCGTTATCTCTGTTACAACAATGTGAAAATTGTGCTGTAATATCGACAATACCTTAAGGCGCTATTATTGACAATACCTTAAGGCGCTATTATTGACAATACCTTAAGGCGTTTTACTCTTAACTGACTCATTACAGTCTTCAAGAAAGACGTATTAAGCAGCAGTTGTTTCGTTTCAAGTCACTGGTGAAAATAATTTCTCACAGTACCTGAGCTCACCAGTCCATCTGAGTTATCAGTGGGTTATATCTCAACCGAAACGCTATTTGTATTTGTTTGAGTGGATTTTAATTATTTACTTTTTGACGTCAGAATTAGTTAAGAATTATAATTGAAAAACAACAACAACAAAAAATCCGATGGACTTCGCTTACACTGTTTATCAAATCCACTTTTTAAATCCTTCTGTTATCTCTTTGAAAAGTATTACTTGTTTCATGCTGTTCACACAGAACTGATTACAAAAGTAGTGCTAAAGAGACGAAGATGGAGACGAAAAAACATGTTACTTTTTATAATAAAATTTCTTAACAAATTAGTGAACCTATTTTTCGGCCAGGTATGGCCAAGCGACTCGCAATCTGAGGGTTGCGGGTTCGCATCCCCTAGCGCCAAACATGCTCGCCCTTTCAGCTGTGGTGGCGTTATAATGTAACGGTTAATCCCACTATTCGTTGGTAAAAGAGTAGCCCAAGAGTTGGCGATGGCTGGTGATAACTAGCTGCCTTCCCTCTAGTCTTACACTGCTAAATTAGGGACGGCTAGCACAGATAGCCCTCGAGTAGCTTTGTGCGAAATTCAAAACAAACAAACAAAAACAAGCCTATTTTTTTTTTTTTTACGCAGCAAGTAATTAGATCGTAATTGTTTTTTTATAGCATAAAACTCACTTTGGTCATTCTTGTTTGCCTATAGCAAGGACTCGAACATGAGATTTTAACGTTGTAAATCCGTAAACTTATTCTTGACCGACATGCATTTGGTGAATAAAAACAAAATATTGTAGGGGATACTGTAGTAACAGTAATTGTTGAAGGTTTTTGTTGTTGTTTTTATGTGCCATTTTTTGCTTTAATGACCAATAACCTAAAGGCCAATTTGAAAAGGACACTACTAGTGATGCAAAGAGTGTCCTCTAAGAGTGGCAATCAAGTCCCACTTTTCAGGCATTGCACGACGTGGTGGTGAGAAGTCTGTTGGTTCGAACCTCCGTCTCACCTAACATGTTCGCCTTTGCAGCTGTTTAACCCCACTATTCGTTGGTAAAAGAGTAGTCCAAGAGTTGGCGGTGGGCGGTGTTGACTAGCTGCTTTTTTTCTGGTCTGTCACTGCTGAATTAGAGACAGCTAGTACAGATAACCCTCGAGTAATTTCGTGCAAAATTCAAACCAAACTAAATTTACTTTTCAGTCAGAAAAAAGTAGCCCAAGAGTTAGAGTGGACATTGCTTGTTCGTTTTAATGTTTACGAATAAAGCTAATCATATTGTAATGTAATAATAATAATTCACGTCAATAGCACATGTAGAGATTACATTTTCCTTTCTGAACATCTCAGTTGGGGGCTTTCAGAATCAGCTGAGGCAGTTAACAGTGTAGACCGGGGGGGGGTCTTGAGAAACCTCCAGGATATCTGAGGGGGGGGGGAGCAATTTACAGTAAACAGTGAAAGCTGTTTAAATTTTGATTCAATTTCAAACAAATCGTGGTTATAATTATTATTCAAGCTCTGGCATTCAAAGCAACAAAATCATGAAAATTAAGTATTTATATTAAAACTGTTTATGTACTAAGTTCAACTAGTGAAAAGGGAATAGAATTAAGCAATGAAATTTAAGCTGCAGATATATTGTTAATTGGCGAAACAGTATGCTATGGATAATTAATTGTTGAACGAAACATGAGACGAGGAAACAATGCTCAGTTTATCTGTTTAGTACAACAATAATTGTGTCAAGTTTTTACACCTACAGTTTGCTGTACAAATAATAGGTAATTATTACTCGTTCTCACCAAAATATGTGCAAGTACTATCGAAGAACTGTTTTTATTTATTATTTTCGAAATTTACCTGGTGAACTCGATTATCTGAAATTTTTGCCTGTTTTCAAGTATGTTATATCAGTCAGGAGCGCTGACGGTCAAAGAATGATATCTCTTGAAAACTTTGATTGCAGTTGTAGGTGAAAACACAGTTTTTGTGTATGCATAAAATTATGAGAAATATTAGAAAAAATTATAAATATTGTAGACTATTTTAGTCAAGCGTTATCTCTACACGTAACTACAGAGAAGTAACTACTCTTCATGAAAATGATTTTGAATACCCAATCAGCAAACATGTAACAAACAAAGTCGTTATAAAGTCGCAGTGGAATAGGATATATCAGCACTAGAAGTTGAAAATTGAAATGTTCATATACGCAGAACACAAACAGAGAAAGAGTTTAGAATTTTTAAGATGAAAACGACATTCTTTGTATTTGAAGATATTGGGAACTGATATAGATTATTTTGGGGTTTAAACCGCTTATAAAGAGACCTGCAACAAGTCGTACCCAGATGAGGTAAGTCAAGTGAGGCGCAACATAATTAAGAAAGATCTTCGTCTGAAAACGAGGCCAACAGGATAATAGTTCATCACATTAAAGATTCCAATCATATATTTCGTTCAAGTATCGCATACCTAAAGAGCTGGAAAAAGAAATGGGTATTCAGGTTATTTTATATGAAGATATGCCGGTCAAGTTTCAGCGCCTATGGATCTCTGTGTTATGACCTGAGAAATAGGCGCTGAGAAACCACTGTGCTCGTAAGCTAGGCGGATTATAGAAAGAAAGCAGGAAAGAGTGGGGCACATTGGAAATGAAAGTTTTTATTTGAGTTTTTTGAAACAAAAACTACATTAAAATACTATTGTCAAGATTTAAGTTTTAATATGGAGAAATCTCGGGTGTGGTGAAGCCCCAAGTCGTTTCAATAGAACGTATTATACTTCTGCTTAAGTTTTAGGTGCATACATACGGTTTAAGATATTATATATATTTCGTTTGTGGGTTGGGGCGTCATGCGTGACTTTGAATTCGGGGATTTGTAGTTCGCTCTGCACCTTTGAATCGTGAGTTTATAAAAATAAAGGCCACATTCCACATTGAGTCAGAAAATAGTAGCCTAAAAGTTGACGTGGGCACTATTGACTAGCCCCATGTCCCATAGTCTATAAGTCAGAATCGAAGGATGGCTACATGCGAATATCCTTTAATGTAGCTTTGCACAATAGTTCTGAAACCAACTGTAATTTATTTGTTTGTCGATATAAAAGTTTGTAACCAGCAAGAGATGCAAACAATAGAGAAACAAACATAACTTCTTATATCTTAAAATTTACCTGCAAGACAAGCCTACAGTAATATGGTGAAAGCCACTTATATATATATTAAAATATCATACAGGCAATACGTGCTTAAGGCTTAGTTAAAGTTTGAGTATGGTTTCATATACATTCGTTAAAGTAGAAATTTCCAGGAATGTGTGTATATAAATCGATAAACTAAAGGTCTCATAGGAGTGAATCTGATTAGAAAAATAACATATATTTACACATATTTATAAAATCCAAAATAAATTAATAAAATCATTTACTCAGGAATTCAGTATGAAAACTATTTGACATACGAGTCACTCATAAGTTTTAAAATTGAGTTCAACATAATATCTAATGTTAGTGGCATATACAAATCGTAAGAAAAAACGTATATAAATCATGTTTCTATAGAACACGGCCCGGCATGGACAGGTGGTTAAGGCACTCGACTCGTAATCCAAGGGTCGTGGGTTCGAATCGTCGTCACACAAACATGCTGGCCTTTTCAGCCGTGGGGGCGTTATAATTTATCGGCCAATCCCACTATGCGTTGGTAAAAGAGTAGCTCAAGAGTTGGTGGTGGATGATGATGACTAGCTGCCTTCCCTCTAGTCTTACACTGCTAAATTAGGGACGGCTAGCGCAGATAGCCCTCGTGTAGCTTTGCGCGAAATTCTAAACAAACAATCTGTAGAACACAGTTTTATTGTCACGTAGGAAAATGGGGAAATAAAAATGTTTATTACGTAATTTTTTCGATGAGCCACTATAGAGGTAATTACTTAGCTTTAAAGTAAGGTTAAATGTAAGCTAGGCTTTACTGAATATTAAAGAAGACATTTGTTTATTTTATAACTGTAGTGAAGAATTACACTTTTAGACAACTATTTAAACCTTTTATTTAGAAGTTTATTTTTTATCTCTCCGGTCGCTGGAGACAACGGTAAAAAACGTTTTGAACCACTTAATAAGAAACGTATTTATTATTCTTCAAGCCGCTGAATACCTTATTTATAAACTTATTCATTATCAGCACTGTCTAGTTAGTTACATTGTATTCATGATCGCTGTTACTTTATTTGAAAATGTATTCGTCTGATGACAGTTGGATTGTTGATAATAAAGAATATAAGGCTTACGAACCTATTCAGGTTTTTCGCGTCTGGTTCTTCAATTTTCTTGACACTTTTTGCCTTTTTTGTTGTTACTATCCCTAATCAAGTACTGATAGGTTATTTGTATTTAACAATGCGATTTGCCTTAGCAAGGATGTAACTTTAATTTAAATGTGTGTGTTTTTTTTACTACACAAATTACAACAAATTTATCTTGGGGACATTTATACAAGTCGTCATTAACCACGATAGTTACATAATATGTATATAAACAGAAACTCACACACGTATATTTTAAAACCAAATTACGTACCAGTAGATTTTTAAACCTAATTAAATACCGGTATATCTTAAAATGATTAGATAACAGTGGATATTTAAGATAATCTAGATATCAGTGGATCTTTGAACCAAATTGGATAACAGGAAATCTTAAAATGGTTACATAACTGTGGATCTTTAAGCTAATTTAGATATCAGTGGGTCTTTAAAACGGATTGGGTATCAGTGGATATTTATATCAAATTAATTAGATACCAGTAGATCTTCAAACAAAATGAAGTAACAATGGATCTTTAAACCAAATTATATACTAGTGGATCTTTTAATGAGTTAATTTCTGAATTCCCAATAATTATAAGCTCTCTCATGATACAATCATATACAGAGCTGAATCGTAATACATGTTGAATATTGTCCCTGTGGTAAAACCTTGGATTTCGAAGCAACTGAGCCGAATCCGAATCTATAAGATATCACTAGATATTCCTGTATTTACGATTATAGGTGCGTTATAACAATAAAGTCTTTAGTACGAATGACGGCCAGCAGAGTGCTATTCACTGGCTGCTTTTCTTCTAGTTAGGATCTCAAAATTATGACCTGTAACACGTAACCCTAATAACTTTAACATATGTAGAAAATATAAATAAAAATCGGAGTATAAAGTTCCAACCATTTCATTATAACCATCAGACTTCAGAAAATGGATTAATTTTCTAGTCTTGTAGAGGATAGAAATAATAGCCTGATACATTGCAAAGCAATTAAATCAGTGACGTTTAACTGCTAAATGCAATTGAAATCAACATAAAGCTGACGAAAGTAAAACAAAAAATACTGTATTAACAGCATAACGCTTAGCTTGAAAATTCGAACATCATAACCGATCAAACGTCAGAAAACGATCGCTTTAGGGTTGGAAGTTTCGACCTAGGAATGTGAGAATCTCATAATGGGCTTATCTGCCTTCTTAATAGAACTGCACAATATGGAAAGTCTACCTGAATTCCTATTAAACAAGACCCGGCATGGCCAGGTGGTTAAGGCACTCGACTCGTAGTCCGAGAGTAGCGGGTTTGAATCGTCTTCACACAAGCATGTTCGCCTTTTCAACCGTGGGGGCGTTATAATTTATCAGCCAATCCCACTATTCGTTGGTAAAAAGAGTAGCCCAAGAGTTGGCGGTGGGTGGTGATGACTAGTTGCCTTTCCTTTAGTTTTACACTCCTAAATTAGGGACGGCTAGCGCAGATAGCCCTCGTGTAGCTTTGCTCGAAATTCAATACCAATCCTAGAATAATTTGATAACTTTGTTGTGTTAACTATTGGTAAAATAACCTGCAACATTTCCAACGCGCTTGTAAAAATGAATAGTTCGTCAACTTCACGGTTATACACTATGACATTAATCTTAATAGTAGCAGCCAATGATCCCTTTGTGAGTAATCAATATTCATAGTTTAGGGCAGTGTGTAGAGATACATACA
Organism: Tachypleus tridentatus; assembly: GCF_004210375.1. Taxonomy (NCBI): domain Eukaryota; kingdom Metazoa; phylum Arthropoda; class Merostomata; order Xiphosura; family Limulidae; genus Tachypleus; species Tachypleus tridentatus. Next base: position 63,985,037 of record NC_134833.1, on the reverse strand, counting down.
GTCGTTTATATTGTTACCGGAATGGTTCAACTCTAGTCTGGTGTACTGAGTGACAGTTTTGTTAAAATACAACTCTCTAATAAACATCAGCATGTTTCGGTTCATTAATAACTTTGATACTCGCGATATTAATAATACAGAAAAATAATGCTCATGTAATAGATTTTTTTCAGCAATGACAAATATAAATAAAAAATTGTTTTGCTGTGAAGCCACATATTACGTTCCGTGCATAATGTGTATGCACGTAAAATTATGCACTCATATATATAGTAAATATGCTGGAGTCAACTCTCAACTGAATGTACGCAAATTGCCAAATCTACAGCGTAATGATCCCAGAGGGTGTTTCAAGTTTTATATATTCGCCTTAAAAATCGTTGTACCTGGTTACGTCTGAAGTTTTGTAACGCTGAAAACCGCGTTTAGATACAGGTGATCGGGACAGCTCAGATAGCTAATTATGTAGCTCTGCGCTTAACGACAATCAGGCAAAAAACAAACAAGTCAACAGTTCTTTTACCGTAGCACTCCTCTCTTTCAGTGTCCCGGCGGTATGTTTGAAGGCTTACATCACTAAAAATCGGGTTTCGATACCAGTGATTGGCTTACTAAAGATAGCCAACTTATGTAGCTTTTCACTTAACAAGAAACACAAAGAAAGAAATCAATAGTTATGTGATCGTAGTTTAAACGATAGTAACGCCCTTACAATTTGTTAAATTCTTGGTGGAAGTTAATAAGTATTGGACAATTTTTTTGTTGTTGAAGGAAAAACCTTTAAGGGAAAGGACTTATTTTAATTCATATTAAATATATATAGCAGACGAGTGTTTTATTAAAGAGATGTTATAATTCAAGACACGAGAGAGAAAGAATTAATACCGTGTGTGTGTTTTCTTATAGCAAAACTACATTGGGCTATCTGCTAAGGCCACCGAAAGTACTCGAACCCCTGTTTTTAACGTTATAAATCCGTAGACTTACTGTTGTACAGCGGTGGACATTATTGATACAAATATCTAGTTTTTAACTGTACATTCAAATACGGGTGAGATTAATCAAATAATTTTTGATTAGTTAACGGAAAGTGTTTGGTTGATTATACCGTGATTATTACGCTTGGCTGTTAGCGTCACTCCTGGTCGAGTATGTTATGCTTGGCTTTTAGTGTTACGCCTGGTTGTGAGTTTTGTTCATATTCTTGGGCGTTACGCCTAATTGTGAGTTTCTACGCTTGGTCGTAAACTTTACGCCTGGTCGCGAATGTTACGCTTCAAGACTTTTGTTATTTTGTTTTTTTGGGGCTTCAACGAGACGAAATTTCGACTTTCTTTTGTCAACGAAAAGTTCCATATCTTGAAATATAGAGACACCTTTTTTAACTTGTAAAATAGCTTGGTGATGTTCGTTTTTTGTTTGTTTTTTTACACGAGCACAACAGTGCCACCAATCTGGCAGCCGGTTTCACGCGACAAGCTATCACCAGTCCCAGTATCACTACTGATCAATATACGCTTTCCTGGCACGGTGTACAGCGCTGCAGCTAGAACAGATGTTGGAGTGATTTCTGATAGAAAGGTGTCTATTTGGTTAACGTGAGTGTAAAGTTTCACACCGGTTATATGTGAACCATTTCTGAGTACGTCTAAGGTGAATAAAGGTGTTTAAACCATACATTTAAAAACCTAGTGATCGATGTCTTGAAGCACATAATGTATTGGGTATATCTAATGGTAGCTGGCCTGATTCTCGTGACGATAGGTAAGACATCGGTTTTGTTCCAAGTATAATAAAATGTTCTACTTTATTATTTTAGGGCTTTGACATTTACAATTTTCGCTATAGGTTAATTAATATATTGTTTTTACGAAATGCACTACAAAGAACTTGTACCTAAGTTTGGATAATTAGATAGAATAAATAAAGTTTGTTATTTCTACAGATGGAGTAATAAACTAAGTTGCAGTATATTTCTGTATTTCCGGCTTTTCACACAAACAACAAAACTAACAAGTTACAAAAAGCCAAATTGTTCCTGTATATTTAGTGTAGTTAAACCTGTCAACTGTAGCGAGTTGCATACAGAGAACGTGTCAGTCGAGATATGCACAGTAGTGAATTTGTGTAGGGGAAATTTTACGTGTGTTGTCTCTACTTAAACATATATTGTCTCTGCTTAAACGTACGTCATGTATTGTCTGTACTTGTACAATTTTATGTATGGTAGCTAACTATTTTCCCAACATCTTGTACCATTTTACGTGTGGTAGCTAACTATATTACTAACAACTTGTACCATGTTATGTATGAAAACAATACATCCGTATCAGTTTCTTCAGTTTAATGGTTTTGAACAAAGCGGTCTTTTAACACATAGAATTGTAAGTTGTGACGAGTGCTAAACCTTAAAGCTCAAGTCATGACTAGCGTGACTCGGATATATTGTTAAGGCTATTTTGGAACTACGGATATTCTATATTTGGCCAAAGGAATTATAAGTGCGTTTTTGTGAGATACACGTTTTTAGCGCTATGTTATTAAAAAGAGCCACCAGATGGCCCTAAAAATAAATATTTTTGTTTTATACTTTTATGAAGTCTTTAAAACATTATTACAATTTTCTTATTTATTACATACAGCTTTAGCTGCTGAAAGAAGTAAAGACCGTGATTTTTATAGAGCAAAATATATTTACTAGGTATTTTAAAGAATATATATATATTGGGTCGGACTAGAATTGAAAACCGAGGAAATGCTCGGTTCTTGTTCACAGCTAAAACTATCACTTAATGATCTGTTCTATTTGTTTTATTTCTGAGGCGTCTCAAAGAAAGGTGAGCTCGTTTTGTAACAGATATTTAACACCCCCTTAGCCATGTTTTTGATCAGCAAGTAAATTTACACTTGTGTTCGAAACTTAAACTAAAAACAAAAAGTGTACAAATGCGTAAAAACAAATAACTCGTAATATTTAAGTAATCCAATCAACACTATCTTTGCTTTTTACATGAAATGTAGCCATGCATCATGTATTCTTGGTTTATAAATATTATAATATTATAAATAGGGCTTTCAGTTTATAATATCTAATGTATCTCTTCATTCTAATTAAGAGAGGGCTATTGGTGCCTAAATTTTTAAATATTTCTCATAAAATAACATTTGTAAACGTTGCATTTGTGATGTGTAAGCCGTGTAAGTGGATATTTTATACTGAATTAATCAAATATGTTCTTTAACTAGCATGACAAATAAAGTAATACACATACCTAAAATAATAAATACAAGGGAAGTTTAATTAGGTAAGTAAAGGGATGAAATAATAATTAACCATGTTCAGGGACGATAGGTCAACATAAACGGTCGACAAATACAGTAAAACAGTCAGTAGTATGAAGGGCAAATATCCCATTTCATAGATTACATATTTTGTTTTTTGAAATTCGCGCAAAGCTACACGAGGGCTATCTGTACTAGTCATCCCTAACTTAGCAGTGTAAGATTAAAGGGAAGGCAGCTAGTCATCACCACCCACTGACAACTCTTGGGATACTCTTTTACCAACAAATAATGGGATTGACGGTCACGTTAGAACGCCCCCATGGCTTAAAGGGCGAGCATGTTTGGTGTGACGGGGATTCGAACCCACAACCTTCTGGTTACGAGTCTAGCGCCCTAATCACCTGGCCGTGCCGACTAGTTACAGACTTTAAATTATAACATATGCATAGCAAGATACAGTGATTTGGAGCAGCCAACTGTAATTAGACTTAGTTTGCCAGGAACGTTTGCTCGTTTGCAAGAAACTGTTCGAATACAAAACTATTTGTTTATATGAGAGGTTAATTAATTTCACCTTGAAACACGAGAAGATAATAAAATATGCGGAGTTTCGACTGTGTAACCTTTCTTTCTATTTACGTTTTTAGCGTAAAATTAACGTTTACTTGTTCCTTTCGGAGGCTGCGCACTGACGCATCTCCCTATTCAAACCTGTACGTGTCATTTTCCCACGTTAATTATTGTCGCTATAGTCTTAAGGCTAGTTACATTTGTACGGTGACTAAAAAATCTTCCTTATTTTTCCAATTTGTACTTTCAGATATATTTTCAATGTTTTTTTTTATAACTTATGTGTTTTCATGTGCAACAACTATGGAGGGGGAAGTGGAGGAAGGTTGCCTCTCACTGTTTGCACAACACGGTGTCGTGATTGTACTTGAACAGAAGTGACTTGTTGTCCTTAGAGAAAGACATATATTGAGACGTCTTTTGTTGGAGCTGTCTAGTCATTGAACCGATACAGACTAAAACATAAAGAACAGCTACATTATTCCAATTTTCGAACACTATCTTTAGGTGAGCAGAACCTTCAAAGACGAAAAGAATCACCGTAAACAAAACAACATTTAGCATGTGTTTGACGATAAGCCGTGCTGAATAATTTGAGATCTGAATTAAAATGATTAATTACCAGGATAAGAAAGTATAAGGGTCATAATAAAGTCATCAAGTAACTGACTTTCTTATCTTATCTTCCTTCAAAAAAAGAAACATTAACCTGAATAGATAGTCTAAAGTAGATATTTCTCTATGCTCTTCTACTTCCTGGACCAGGTGGTAAGGGTGTTAGACTCGTAATCTGAGGGTCGCGGGTTCGAATCCCTATCACACCAAATCTGCCTACCCTTTAAAACGTGGAGGCGTTATAATGTGACGGCCAATCGCACTTTTCGTTGGTAAAAGAGTAGCCCAAAAATTGGGGTGGGTAATGATGACTAGTTGCCTTCCCTCTAGTCTTACGCTGCTAAATCAGGGACGTCTAGGGCAGATAGCCCTCGTGTAGTTTTGTATGAAAAAGAAATATATTTTTCCGGCATGTTTTGGCGGTGAGTCCTCATTCGCAAATACCAATAAAACCATTGGTTTGACTACAAACCTAATATTGTATGACCAGAATGTATATCATGAGAAATAAAAAATAAAACTCGTCTTTAAACACTTATATTGGAATTTGACTTTAAGTACTCGCTCGTTGTTTTTAATTTTGTAAATTTATGACCAAGTAGGTGTGGTGGGCGCCAATGAGATCTTGTCTTGTCCCTACCTTAGCTTACAATACTAGATAGCCCATCGTGTATCCTTGTGTTCAACTACAAACAAATACTTCCTACTTTACTAAACTTATATTCGAGTCTTGTTCGTCATAACCACTGTGGGATTTCACAAAAAACAAAGAAGTAAAAATTACAGAAGTTTTTACGTAACTCATAACGGTGACTGTTCAAGGAGACATCTAGTTGGCCTTGGAATCGAAGAGGTTAACAAACGCTGACCTAGAGTAGTATAGATGGGATGATATTTATACAAAGTTAATTTTCATCAACTGTCGGTAATTCTTCCCAGGTGTTAAGATGTGCTTGTTTCTTTGTAGTTAAACACAAAGTTACGCAACGGGCTATGTATGTTCTGCCCATCACGGGTATCGAAACTCGGCTTATAGTGTTGCAAGGTGTTCAGAAATCAGTAAGAGACTCACTTTAAATCATACATCTGTGTATTCTGGTAATGTATTTTGAAACGTAATTCAGTATTTGTTTAAAACCTAAACATTATTGTTACGTAAAACCGTGGTAATAAATAAAACGTGTTCTAACATTAGCTTCTTTTAAACAATGAACCATTGAAATTCCCCTCGGTGGGGTCAGCAGATAGTCCGATGTGGCTATGCTATAAGAAAAAACACACACACCATTGAAATTATTCTGTAAGAAGCAGGAATGCTCTGCCGTGCTTTCTAGACTTTGTCATCAACTTTGGCGAAGTTTGTCCTCGTGCACGATATAATTTGTTTGTTTTGTTTTGAATTTCGCGCAAAGCTACGTGAGGGTTATCTGTGTTAGCCGTCCCTAATTTAGCAGTGTAAGACGAGAAGGAAGGTAGCTATTCATAACCACCCATCGCCAACACTTGGATTACTCTTTTATCAATGAATAATTTGGGATGGACCGTCACATTATAATGCTCCCACAGCTGAAAGGGCAAGTATGTTTGGTGCGACAGGGATTCAAACCTGCAATCCTCAGATTATGAGTCGAGCGCCCTAACCACCTAGCCATGTTGGGCCTGCGATGTCATTTATCTCTGCTTTTTGAAAAGTAATATATTTATAGAACAGAAGTTTTAATCTTTATTTCAGTATTTACCTAATGTCCACTTTGGTTTTCGAGTTATTTACCCTGAGTATATGAAAACGTAAGGCTAATATACGACATTCTTCGCTTACTCGAGTCTCTTTAGGTTGAACTGAGCTCAGGAATATAGGGTTATATTGTTTTCGTTCTCTGTATTATAAATACACATCGCAGACTGTTTATTTCACAGTGTTTTATTGCTTGTTGACTTGATATAGCAACTAGTTATGTGCAGATAAACGATGTCTGAACGACGTTTTGTAAGTTGTTTTACCAGAAAATGCCACTTCACCAACATTGCGTAGGACCTGCTCTATGAATATTACGCCGCCTGAATGCTTTTTTATGAGAAATATTATTATTATAGGCCACTTTACGCAGCGTAATATTCACATTTTTATGTTCTTGTACATTTTCAACTGGTTAATGTTAAACCTAAAAATAATAATATATCCTTCCATCTTCCTGAATTGTTCATTCGTAACAATACAAAAATATGTAATTAAAAATACGCGATCAAATCAACACAAGTGACCGTTTTACGAACTAGTGAGATGACGTTATTCTAAATTAAAAACGAACAAATATGTTTAAGTAGCGCACTAACACAGGTTGTTGTAGCACAACTTATTCTGAAATATGTGATATTTCATTTTACATTTATTTTATTAAATCAACATTTATCTTTATTTATTGTTTGAATTTCGTGCAAAGCTACACGATGTTTATCTGCCATAGCTTTCCATAATTTAGCTGTGTAAGACTAGAGGGAAGGCAGCTAGCTAATCATCACCATCCACCGTCAAGTCTTTGACTACTTTTTCATCACCGAATAGTGGGATTGATTGTCACATATAACGGCCTCATGGCTGAAAAGGCGAACACATTTATTGTGAGGGTGATTCGAACTCATGACCCATAGCTTAGGAGTTGAGTGCCTTAACCATCTGCCCATGTGTGTTTAAACCATTTAAAATGTTCTACGTAGAAGTTATTTTTACTTGAAGAGAAACACAATGGGCTATCTGTGCTCTGCCCACCACAAATATCGAAACTCTTATTATAAAGCAGAAATACTGCTCTGCCACTACAGGGCGTTTTGCGTAGAGGAAAAGAATAGTTTAAAATCTAATTAAAGGAAGTTTGAAAATAATATGTTGTTTATTAATTATAAATGATTATTCAAAAATAAATGCCCTTAATTTCATCCAAGCTGTATTTTAATAAACTAGATATCACTACGTAAGAACGTGTGTGTGTTTTCTTATAGCAAAGTCACATCGGGCTATCTGCTGAGTCCACCGAGGAGAATCAAACCCCTGATTTTAAGAATGCAAAGATAAAAAAAAAGAACAGTAATTTTCTGATTGAAGTGTTAGAAAGAACTAACTTGATAACTTTCTTCTCATGTAAAAGGTCTTGCACAGCTTGATTGTTAGGGCTCTCGACTTGTAATTTGCAAGTCGCAGATTCGAATCCCATTACCTAACATCATTGCTCACCTCTTCATCTGACGGTTCATCACACTATTCGTTGGAGTTGGGAAAAGAACACTCCGAGAGCTGGTGGTGGGTGGTGATGACTAGCTAGCTGCCTTACCTCTAGTCTTACACTACTAAATTAGGGTCGGCTAGTGAAAATAGCCCTCGTGTAGCTTTGCGCGAAATTCTCCAAACGAACAACGACACAACATGTTGTATGTTCCATCTATCTGTTCCAAACTAATATTTTTACATGAAAATATTAATAGGAATATTCGTTCCATCAGCCTGTCTCTCCACGTGATAATAATTTGATATCAATCCATTCTTATTAAGCATCAAATTCAAGAATGTATAATCTACAGTACTTGTAGTGACTTACAGCGCTGCCGACTTTTGAGGCTTCAATATAAACAGAAATGTTTGAGAAATAATATGTTGGACGTTTAACAGTCAGTCCAACGTAGTTAAATATTTTCTAAGGTTTCATGTTAAATAAACATATATATCGTCAACACGATGGTATATAGAATGATGCATTACAAGGTGCATATGACTATTTTGTTTCCATTACTGACGAGAAATTACGAATGTGTTATGCGGCACGATGTTTTTTCTCTGTTGTTTTTTTTCTTATAAATTTTAATTTGTGTAAACAACTTTGTTTCCTTTTAACATATATAAACAATATAATTCCGTTTTCTACCTGTACAACATCTCCAATGTTCTTTATCAAATATCCAGAAAAACATGTTTTCTTCTGCAATGTGAACCAGTAAGTTTTTGTTTAAAAATTATTGCATAACCTATCAAAACAAATGGTTTGAATTGTATAGGTTATTCTGTGATAATTGTTATTAAACAGTGTATCAAGAACTTGAGAAGATTACTGAAGTTCCACTAAAATAATCGTTATTAAACAGTATATCCAGAACTCGATAAGTTATACAACAATATTGAAGTTTCATTGAAATCATCGTTATTAAACAGTGTATTCAGAATTTGACAATAATATTGAAGTTCCCATGAAATATAAATTATTAAATAGTGTATCAAGAACATGATAAGAGTGTTTAAGTTCTACTGAAATAATTCTTATTAAACAGAGTATCCAGAACTTGATAAGTTTTACAACAATATTGAATTTTAAATGAAATAATTATTTCTAAACAGTGTATCGAAAATTTGAGAAGAGTACTGAATATCCATTGAAATAATCGTTGTTAAAAGTGTATATATAAGAACTTGATAACATTATACAACAATATTGATGTTCCATTGAAATATTAATTTCTGAAAAATGTATCCATAATTTAGGAACAGCGCTAAAGTTCCTTTGAAATAATCATTGATAAATTGTGTATCCAGAATTTGACAACAATATTGAAGTTCTATAAAAATAACTTTTAAAACGGTGTATCCAGAACACGATAAGTTACACAACAATAGTGAATTTCCATTGAAATAATCATTTTAAACAGTGTATGCAGAACTTGAGAACAGTGCTGAAGTTTCATTGAAATAAACTTTATTAAACAGAATATCCAGAGCGTTATAAATTACACGACAATATTGAATTTCAATAGAAATAATCGCCATTAAACCGTATATCCAAAAGTTGATAAGTTATAGAACAATATTGAAGTCCAATGAAATAATCATTATTAAACAGTGTATCTAGAACAGTGGTTCTTAACTTTTTTCAGTGTTTGCACCCCTTTCAAATCAGTAATCATTTCTCGCACCCCCTGGAAACTTAAATATAAAAAAAGCTAAAAATATAAAGCATACTCTTATGTAAAAATATAGATTTGCTTTAATTATTCGTGGGCATCCTCGCACCCCTTGGGAATCATCTTCGCAACCCCTAGGGGTGCGGGCACCCCTGGTTAAGAACCCCGGATTTAGAACTTGACAACAATATTGAAGTTCCATTGAAATAATCGTTATTAAACAGAGTATCCAGAATTTGATAAATTATACAACGATATCGAAGATCCAATGAAATAATCATTTTTAACAGCGTATAGAGAACGTAAGAACAGTACTGAAGTTGCATTGAAATAATCGTTAGTAAACAGAATCTAGGACGTGGTAAATTACAAGACATAACTGAAGTGTCACGGAAATAATCACTATTAAACAGTGTATGCAGAACGTGAAAAATTGCACAACAATATTGAATTTCCACTAAAGGGCCCGGCATGGCCAAGCGTGTTAAGGCGTGCGACTCGTAATCTGAGGTCGCGGGCTCGCATCCCCCGTCGCGCCAAACATGCTCGCCCTTTCAGCCGTGGGGGCGTTATAAAGTGACAGTCAATCCCACTATTCGTTACACTATACACTATTAAATAGTGTATCAAGAACATGACAAGAATATTGAACTTTATTGAAATAATTCTTATTAAACAGAGTATCCAGAACTTGATAAGTTTTACAAAAATATTGAATTTTAAGTGATATAATTATTTCTAAAGAGTGTATCGAAAACTTCAGAACAGTACTGAATTTCCATTGAAATAATCGTTGTTAAAAGTGTATCAGAACATGATAAGTTATACCACGATACTGAAGTTCCAATGAAATAGTAATTTCTAACCACTGTATTCAGAACTTGAGAACAGTAATGAAGTTCCAATGAAATAATCATTTCTTACCAGTGTATCGAGAACTTGATGAAATGATCGTTATTAAACAGTGTATTTAGAAAGTGATAAATTACACAACAATACTGAATTTCCACTGAAATAATCATTTTTAAACAGTGTATGCAGAACTTGAGAACAGTGTTGAAGTTCCGTTGAAATAATCGTTATCAAACAGTGTTTGCAGAACGTGACAAATTATCAAACAATATTGCAGTAGCACTAAAATAATCGTTATTAAAAGGTGTATCTAAAAATTGATAACTTGTAAGAGGTTATTGACGTTCTATTGAAATAGTCTTTATTAAACAGTGTATCCAAAACGTGATAAATTACACAACAATATTGAAGTTCTACTGAAATAATGATTCTCAAACAGTGTTTCAGAACTTGAGAACAGTATTGAAGTTCTGTTGAAATAATCGGTATTAAATAATGTATGCAGAACGTGATGAATTATAGAAAAATATTGAAGTTCTATTAAAATAGTCGTTATTAAACAAACTATCCAGAATTTGATAGTTATACAACAATATAGAAGTTCAATTGAAATAATCGTTATTAAATTCTTTATTCAGAATGTTATACATTACACAACAATATGGAAGTTCAATTGAAATAATCGTTATCAAACAGTGTATACAGAACTTGAGAAAAGAATTGAAGTTTCATTGAAATATATGTTATTAAAATTTGTATTCAGAGTTTAACAACAAAATTGAAGGTCTATTAAATAATCTTTATTACACAGAGTATTCAGAACTTTATAAGTTATACCACAACATCGAATTTTAATTTAAATAACCTTTATTAAAGATTGTATTTAAAACTTGATGAGTTATACAACCGTATTCAAGTTTTACTAAAATAATCATTTTTAAACAGTGTATGGAGAATTTGAGAACAGTACTGAAGTTCCACTGAAATAATCATTTATAAACAGTGTATCGAGAACGTTATAAATTTCACAACAATATTGAAGTTCTACTGAAATAATTATTATGAAACAGTGCATTCAAAAGTTGATAAGTTATACAACAATATTGAAGTTCCATTGAAATAATTGTTATTGAATAGTGTAGGCAGAACTTGACAACAATATTGAAGTTCCAAAGAAATATACGTTATTAAACACTGTAACAGGAATTTGACAAGAATATTGAAGTTCCTATGAAATATACATTATTAAATAGTGTATCAAGAACAAGACAAGAATGTTGAAGTTCTATTGAAATAATTATTATTAAACAGAGTATCCAGAACTTGATAAGTTTTACAATAATATTGAATTTTAAATGATATAATTATTTCTAAACAGTGTATCGAAAATTTGAGAACAGTACTGAATATCCCTTGAAATAATCGTTGTTTAAAGTGTATCAGAACTTCATACGTTATGCAACAATATTGAAATTCCATTGTAATATTAATTTCTGAAAAATGTATCCATAACTTGAGAATAGCGCTGAGGTTCCTTTGAAATAATCATTAATAAACTCTGTATCCAGAACTTGATAAGTCAGACAACAAGAATGAAGTTCCTTTGAAATAATTTTTAAAAGATGTATTCAAAACTTGAGAACAGTACTGATGTTCCATTGAAATAATCGTTATCTAGAACTTGGTAACATACACAACAATATTGAAGAATAATTAAAATAAACTTTAGTAAACACTTTATCCATAACGTGATAAATTACACAACAATATTGAAGTTCCATTGATATAATCAATATTAAATTGTGCAGCCAGAACTTGACAACAATATTGAAGTTCCAATGAAATATACGTTATTAAACAGTATAACAAGAATTTGACAAGAATATTGAAGTTTTATCGAAATTATTCTTATTAAACAGAGTATCAGAAACGTGATCAGTTTTACAACAATGTTGAATTTTAATGGAAATAACCGTTGTTAAAAGGAATATCTAAAAAGTTTATAAGTTATACAACGATATTGAAGTTCCAATGAAATAATCATTTTTAAACAGTATATCAAAAAGTTGATAAGTTATACAACAATATTGAAGTCCAATGAAATAATCGTTATTAAACAGTGTATCCTGAACTTGACAATAATATTGAAGTTTTATTGAAATAATTGTTTTTGAACAGTGTATCCAGAACTTGATAAGTTAAAGAACAATACTGAAGTTCCATTGAAATAATAATTTTTTAAATAATGTATCCAAAACTTGAGAATACTATTTATATTCCCCTGAAATAATCGTGATTAAGGAAGGTTATGCAGCAATGTTGAATTTTAATTGAAATAACCGTTATTAAAAGAGTATTAAACTTTTTCAAAGTTATACCCCAATATTGTTGTACCAATGAAATAATCATTTTTAAACAGTGTATCGAGAACTTAAAAACAGCACTGAAGTTCCATTGAAATAATCATTATCAAACAGTGCATGCAGAACGTGATAAATTACACAACAATATTGATGCTGCAATGTAATAAAGGTTACTAAACAGTGCATCCAGAACCACTATAAGTTGTAGAACTATAATGGAGTTCCGTTGAAGTTATCGTTATTAAACACTGTATCCAGATCTTGATAAGTTATTCAACGATATTGAAATTCCATTGAAATAATAATTATTAAACAATGTATCAAAAACTTGAGGACAGTATTGAAGTTCCATTGAAATAATGGTTATTAAACAGTGTATCAAGAACTTGTCAACAATATTGAAGTGTCAATGAAATATACGTTATTAAACAGTGTTTCAATAACTTGACAACAATATCGAAGTCCGATTGAAATAATCGGTATAAAACAATGTATCCAGAACTTGATAAGTTAAGGTGAATATTGAATTTCATTGAAATAATCGCTACTAAATTGTGTATCCTGAAGTTTTTAAGTTTCAACAATATTGAAGTTTCCTTGAAATACATTAATATTAAACAGTGTATCCAGTGCTTGATAAATTCTAATACGATAGTGATGTTCCCTTTGAAATAATCATTATCAGACAATTTATACAGATCTTCATAAGTTATAAAACGATACTGAAGTTCCATTGAAGTATTCGTTATTAAACAGTGTATCCAGAACTTATTAAGTTATAGAAGAACATTGTTGTTCCATTGAAATAATGATTATTAAAGAGTACATCCAAAACTTGATAAGTTATACAATAATAATGAATTTCAATTGAAATAATCGTTATTAAACAGTGCGTTTAGAATTTGATAAGTTATAGAACAGCATTGAAGTTCTATTGAAATAATCGTTATTAAACAGTGTATCGAAAACTTATTAATTTTTATATCAATATTCAAGTTCCATAGAAATAATCCATATTAAGCATTGCATTATGAAGTTGTTAACTGAATTTCATTAAAATAATAGGTATTAAACAGTGCATCCAGAACTTGATATGTTATACAACAATACTGAAGATGCTTTGAAATAATCGTTATTAAATAGTGTGTCCAGAAGTTTTTGAGTTACAACAATATTGAAGTTCCATTCAAATACATTAATATTGTGTATCCAGCACTTCTGGAGGTCTACTAGTGGCTCACACTTGACATTGTGCCTCCCCCAGAGAACTCGGTTCGTTGTAGCCAGTGCTTCCTGTTGTAGTGTGCTGCGATGTCCCTGCTGTCTCCGATAACCTCCCAGCCGTACTCGTCATACTTCAAGGTTTCTAGCAAGGTCTTGACGCTGTTATATTCCTCTTTGAGGTGCACCGAGTACCCAAGGGAAGAGACGGATACTTATTCCCGTTATGGAGAATTACAGCTTTGAGGCTTTTGGATGAGCTATCAAGGAAGAGGTGCCATTCATTCGGGTTGCAGATGACTCCAATTGCCTCGCACAGACTGGATACATTGTGGCAGAAGCAGAGCTCATCTTGACGAGTGAAGAAGCTTGAGAAATGTCTGTGACATTTTCTCTGACTTGCGACTTGCACACTTTCATCTAACAAATCCCACTCCTTGAGCCTAGATATCTAAAGCTCGGCATTCGACTTTGTTAGACCATTGAGGTCTCTTTGGTTAGGGTAGTATGGGTTTCTCTCACCAGCTGCACCTCTGAAATTGTAATCTGGATCTTCAACGTCTACCTCCTCTTCTGATTTGCTGCTCTCTTCTGAGGATGGTTGCTTTCTTTCTGGTGGAGTGGATACAGGGAGCTCAGGGCAGTGTGGCACTGTGGAGATGGATGATGGAAGGTCTAGATACATGATAGCAGATGCATTCTTACCAGCCCGACGTTTGGAAGGGTCTACCATGCAGAAGTAGCAATTGCTTGAGTGGTTAGTGGGTTCACGTCAAATTCTTGGAGTAGCGAACTTCATGGCTCTCTTTTTCCCCTCTATACCAACCTGCAAAAGAGCAAAATAAAATTGTTATCATGAAGTATAAATTTATTTCATCTACAATTAATGTGTAAGAGGTTCATGCAAAATATTTTATATGTGATGTTTTTTCTCTACTATTTGAAATTAAAAAATATATTAAAAGATAATTAAATTTTAAAAGGTCTAAAATTTGTATTGTATAAAATCTTACTATTCAAGCAAGCAAAAATTGTCCGTCTCACTATCTAGAGTTTTTTTTTTTCAGTGCTCACAGGTAAAATGAGGTGCCCAGAGTTTGTCTTGATCACCGACAGGCATGCCGAAATATGCATTGTAGTCTTCACACATTTTAGCAGATTGCTGTCACAGAGTACTTTTTCGCTCTTGTCTTTATAAATTGGCTACATACACAGCAGAATGCGTCTGGAGGACTCTTGCAATTTTTTAATGCCATCTCTGGTAAAATCAGATAGGTCTATGTGTTCACGTAAGCAGATAAAACTAAAGTGGAGTGGTAAGCCCCTGTATATATATTACTATGGAATAAAAAAAATTCTGAGAGGTTCTTGAAAATTCTCGTAAGTTATTCAACATTTTAGAAAGTTCTTGAAAATTCTTGTAATTTCGAGAAAATTCTGTATCAGCTACTCAACACTGAATCTACCTGGAATGTTCTGAGAAAAGAGTAAATTTGAAAATTTCATTACCCAAGTCGGAAAAGCAAAGTTTGAAGAGAAAAATAAGTCTTTTCCAATTACTTTAGGCATAAGCAATTGGGAAATAACACTTTCTGCCCAGAAACAAGAAAAAGTAAAAATTTTGTTACATAGTGTAATCATTATTAAACGTGTATTCAGAAGTTTTTAAGTTTTACAACAATATTGAAGTTCGATTGAACTAATCGTCATTGAACAGTGCATCGAAAACTTGATATGTTATACAACAGTACTGAAATTCTATTGAAATAATCATTATTAAACAGTGTATCCAGAAATTGATAAGTTATAGAACAATATTGAAGTTCCATAGAAATAATTGTTATTAAATTGTGCATATAGAACTTGATAAATTACACAAGAATAATAAACTTCCATTGAAATTATCGTTATTAAATATATTATCCAGAACTTGTTAACTTATACAACAATATTAAAGTTCCATTGGAATAATCGTTTGTAACACTATATCCAAAATTTGATAAGTTATAAAATAATATTATTGTTCCATTGAAACAATCATTATTATACAGTGTATCGAGAACTCATTAAGCTATACAACGATACAAAAGTTCCTTAGAAATAAACATTTTTAAACAGTGTATCCAGAACGTGATAAGAAATAAATAAATATTAATGTTCCATTGAAACAATCACTCTTACACAGTGTACGCAGAACTTGATAAATTATACGTAAATATGGATGTTCCATTGAAATAATCATTATTACACAGTGTACGCAGAACTTGATAAATTATGCAACAATACTGAATTTCCACTGAAATAATTATTTTTAAACAGTGTATGGAGAACAGTGTTGAAGTTACATTGAAATAATCGTTATTAAAGAGTATCAAGATTTCGATAAATTAAACAAGAATGTTCAAGATCCATTGAAATAATTGTTATTTAATTGTGTATCCAAGCTGGATAAATTATAAAACACTGTTGATGATCCATTAAAACAATCGCTATTAAACAGTGTATCAAAAAGTGTTTACGTTCTACAAGAATATTAAAGTTCCATTGAAATATCCGTTATTAAAGAGTTTATCGATAACTTGGTAAGTTACAAAACAATATTAATGTTCCATTGAAATAATCGTTATTGAACAGTGTATCCAGAATTTCATAAATTCCACAACAATATTGAAAATCCATTGGAATAATCGTTATTAAACAGCGTATCCAGAACTTGATAAGTTTTACAATATTCAAGTTCCGTTGAAATAATTGTTATTGAACTGTGTTTCCAGAATTTCATTAGCTATACAACAATATTGAAGTTCCATTGAAAAATCTTTATATTGTTCAGAAGCTGATAAGCTCTACAACAATACTGAAATTACGTTGAAATAATAATTTTAAACAGTGTATCCAGAATTTCATAAGTTTTAAAACAATATTGAAGTTTTATTGAAATAATCATTATTAAACAGTATGTCTAAAACTTGATAAGCAATGGAACAATACTGAAAGGCCATTGAAATAATCATTAATAAACAGTGTATTTAGTATTTGATATATTATAGAACAATACTGAAGTTTTTTTTGATAGATTGTTTAGGCAGAATATTAACGATGAAACATTTTAGAATGGACGACAACTGCCTGTTGTGGACACACAAACGTAGAGACAACGTTTCGAAAGTCTTCCGCCTTTCGTCTTCAGGTCAGTGTGTGTGAGTGTAAGGTGTTATAGGTCTGTTATTTTGTCCTGGTGGATTGTGGAGAGCGGGTTGATTGGTTGGATTATCACTGTTTCTGATTGAAGGATAGATTCCGTGTAGATTCAACCAATGGTAGCCAAAGGGTACTCATCTATAATCCAGAATATCTTTTTAATGAAGGTTTAGTAGTGTTAATATGAAATGATTCTTTGATTTTTTGTCTTCCAAAATTTGTCTGTGTTGATAATTATAGTTTTCTTCCAATTTATTCTCTATTCAGTTGAAGTGGTGTGCTCTCCAATGATTGAATTTTGTGTTTTCATGAGTCTTGTAATATCTTTATGTTCCCTTATTCATGTTGGGAGTGTTCTTCCTGGTTCAACAATGTATGTGTCATTGCAGGAACACGGAATTTCGTAGATGATGTTTTTAGAGATTCTCTTTGGTAGTTTGGTGTTTGTTTTTATCAGGAAGGAATTTAAGGTATTGTAGGATTTCCACCAGGCTTCTATGTTGTATTTCTTGGCTATGAGTTTAAGATTTGCATTGAAATGTTCCAGGTATGGTAGGTAAATGGTGGTAGTGGTGATGACTTTCGGATCTTTTCTTTCTGTTGTGATCTTCTTTAAAGATATTTTGATGATATAAGGTGAATAAGGAGGTGTAACAATTCTTTTTAAAACTCTGTACGATCTTTTCGCGTTCTGCTTAGATGGATGTCTCATTGTAAATGTTTTCTACTCTCTTGCTTAAGCATTGGATAATGCCATTTTATCGAGGTTGGATTATAGTACTGAAAGAGTAGGTATCTGTTCGTGTGTGTGGGTTTTCTGCATATAGTTGTGTTAATTTGTCTTGCTGAGTATGTCAAGAAACGGAAGACTGTTTTGTTCCTCTATTTCAATGATGAAGTGGATTCTTTTGTCTCTGGAATTGAGATGGCCTAAGAGGGCTGCTAAGTTTTCATGACCATGGGGCGAAATAACGCAGGTGTCATCGACATAACGTCTGTAGAAACATGGTTTTATAGGTGGGAATGAAAGAGTTCTTTCTTCAAAGTCTTCCATGAAAATGTCTGCTAGGATTGGAGAGATTAGCGATCCCATGGCTAGAACATTAGTTTCTTTGTAGAATCTATCGTTCTAATAGAAATAGGTTGATTGCAGGAAAATAGTAGTTAGTTCCATTATGGCGTCTATTTTCACACATGCTCTCTGTGGATGAGAGTTGTCATTCAGCAGTCGTTTTCTGGTGATGTGAAGGATTTCTCAGGTTGGAACATTGGTAAATAGGTCTGTGACGTAAAAACCTGATCATTATTTCCTGCAATTTGATATTAGGTTTCTAAATCTGTGAAATCTGTCGAGTTTTGAATGTAATGTTCATTGTGTCTTCGTAGTGGAGATAAGATAGGAAATAATAATGTAGCCATTTTATTATAAGATACGTTCTGAGCACTGACGAGGGACCTAAAGTTTATATCAGTTTTGTGTGCCTTAGGTAGTCCGTCAAACTGAGGAGAGAAATTTTAGTTGGATCTTAAGTCTTTGGCTTGTTTTTCGCTGAATAAGCCTTGCATGTTTAGTTTGTTTAGTGCTCTATTGACGAGTCTCTCTGTCTTTTCTGTAGGATCATTGGTGATAGGACATAGCTGAAACCTTAAAATCTGCTGCACTAACCCTCCCGAACCCTATGGCTGAGCAATTCAGACATCAAACTTACATGAACTGCAGGAAGTCCAAGAAACCAAAACCGAACATCATTAAAAACGAATGAAGTGCAATCAACCGTCTAAAACGAGACAACAGCATCAAGATTCTACCAGCAGTCAAAGGAAACAGTGCATTTATCCTAGACGTCAAAGATTGTGAGACGAAGATCAAACAGTAACTAAACAAATACCAATATAAAAAGATCACCAATGATCCTACAGGAAAGACAGAGAGACTCATCAAGGAACATTGATCGAACTAAAGAAACAGTGCTTAATCAACGAAAAACTAGACAAAGAGTTAAGATACAACGAAAATTTCCCTCTTCAGTTCTACAAACTTACTTAGGTACACAAACCTAATATACCTTTAACGCCTACCATCAATGCTCAAAACTCACCTTGCCATCAACTGGCTACCTTTCTAATACATATCTCGTTTCCACTGCGAGGAAATTACTGAATATCATATTCAAAACTCGACAGATTTCGTAGAACAATTTAAAATGATATTATGGTCAGTTTTCACGTCCCAGACCTATTTACCAATGTTCCAATTTCAGAAACCCCTCATGTCACTAGGCGACGACTGCTGAATGACAACTCTCTTCCACACAGAACAGATATGAAAATAGACGCCATAATGGAACTAACTACAATTTGCCTACAATCAACCTATTTCTTATACAACGAGGGATTCTACGTACAAACAGGTGGCCTAGCTATGAGATCACCAATTTCTCCAGTCATAACCGACATTTTTATGGAAGACTTTGAAGAAAAAGACCTTTCATAAACATCTATGGATGTTATGTCGACGACACCTTCGTTATTTGGCTTCCTGACCATCAAACTTACCAGCCTTCTTAGAATATCTCAATACCGTAGACAAAATAATCCACTTCACCATGAAAATAGAGAAACAATACAATCCACCACTTATTAACATACCCATCAGCAAACAAGAAAGACAAATCACCACAACTATATATAGAAAACCCACCCACACGAACCTACAAATTCATTCCTGTCATCCAACCTCAATAAAACGTGGCATAATCCAATGGCTAAACAAGAGAGTAAAAAATATTTGCGATAAGACATCCATCGAAGCAGAACGCCAAAAGATCGTAGAGAGTTTTAAACAGAATGGTTACACATTCCAAAACTCCTTGGAGAAGACCACAACAGAAAGAAAAGATCAGAAAGTCATCACCACTACCATTCTTTACCTACTATATCTGCAACATTTCAATAAAACCTCAAATGCATAGCCAAGAAATTCAACACAGAAGTGCTGTGAAAATCCTACAATATCTTAAAGTCCATCCTGGTAAAAACAAATTGCGACCTACCAAATAGAATAACAAAAACGTCAACTAGGAAATTCCATGTTCATGCAACGATAGATACGTTGCAGAAAGAGAAAGGAAGCTCGCAACAAGAATAAAACAACATAAAGATAGTACAAGACTCAAGAAAACATAAAATTCAGTCATTGGAGAGCACGCCAACTGGAAGATAAGAAAAAATAAAAAACATTTTATATTAACACTATTAAATCTTCGCTAAACAGAGATTACTGATTATAGTTGAGTAACCTGTGGTTACCATTCGTTTAATCTACAGGAAATATCTTTTTCAGTAAGAAACAGTGATAATCCAACCGATCATAACACGCTCTCCACAATCCACCAGGACACTATAAAAGACCGACAACACTTTACACACAAACTCACTTGAAGACGAAGGACAGAAGACTTACAAAACATCGTTCTCTACACTTGTGTCACCACAACTGGCTGTTGCCGTCCATTCTACAAAGTTTCATCAACTTTGAAGTTCAATTGAAATAATCGTTTTTAAAGAGTGTATACAGAACTTTATAAGTAATAAAACAATATTGTAGTTCCATTGAAATAATCACTATTGAATATTATATTCAGAACCTGATATGTTATTCAACAATGTTGAAGTTTTATTGTAGTAATTGTTATTAAACAGTGTATCCAGAACTTGAAAAGTTATACATCCATATTGAAGTTCCATTAAATTAATAATTATTATTTACAGAAGTTGGTAAGTACTAGAACAATATAGAAGTTTCTATGAAATAATCGTTATTAAACAGTTTATACTCATCTTGCTGAGTTATACAACAATATTAAAGATCCAGTGAAATAATGATTGTTAAACAGTGTATCCAGGACTTGATATGTTATGAAACAATATTGAAGATCCTTTGAAATAGTAATTAAAAAACAGTGTATCGAGAACTTGATAAATTATACAAGAATATTGAATTCCATTGAAATAATCATTATTAAATAGTTTATGCACAACTTGATTTGTTATGAAACAATATTGAAGATCCATTGAAATAATCATTGTTAAACAGTGTATCCAGAAATTGATATGTTATGAAACAATATTGAAGATCATTTGAAATAATCATTTTTAAGCAGGGTATCGAGAACTTGTTAACTTATTCAACAATATTGAAGATCATTTGAAATAATCATTTTTAAGCAGGGTATCGAGAACTTGTTAACTTATTCAACAACATTGAAGTTCCATTGAAATAATCGTTATTAGAAGTGCATCCAGAACTCGATAAGTTAAACAACAATATTGAAGTTCCTTTGAAATAATTGTCATTAAACAGTGTATCCAGAATATGATAAATTAAATAACAATATTGAAGCTCCATTGAAATAATTGCTATTTTACTGCGTATTTAGAACTTGATAAGTTCTACTACAGTATTGAAGTTCCAGTGAAATAATCGTTATTAAACTATGTATGAAGAATAATTCAAGTTATACAACAATATTGAAATTCCATTGAAATAATCGTTATTAAACAGTCTACCGAGAACTTGATACGTAATACAATAATACTGAAGATCCATTGAAATAATTCGTATTAAACTGAATATTCATAACTTTATACGTTATACAGCAATATCAAAGTTCCATTGCAATAACCGCTATTAAACAGTGTATCCAGAACATGAAAAGTTCAAGAACTATATTGAAGAAAACATTCAAATAGTGGTTATTGAACAGTGTATCCAGAACTATTAAGTTTTAAAACAATGTTGAAATTCCATTGAAATAATCATATTAAGCAGCGTATCCAGATCTTGATAAGTTATTCAACATTATTGAAGTTCCATTTAAATAATCGTTATTAAGCAGTGTATGTAGAAATTGATAAGTTATACTGCAATATTGAAGTTCCACTGAAATAATCATTATTACACAGTGTAACCAGAACTTTGTAAGTTATACTGCAATATTGAAGTTCCACTGAAATAATCATTATTACACAGTGTAACCAGAACTTTGTAAGCTATACAACAATGTTGAAGTTCCGTTGAAATGATCATTTTTATACAGTGTATCCAGAACTTGATAAGTTCTAAAACAATATTGAAGGTCTATTGAAATAATCATTGTTAAATACTATACCTATACCTAGAACAGGATTAGCTATAGAACAGTATTGAAGGTCCATTGAAATAATCGTTATTAAGCAGTGTATCCAGTATTTGATAAACTATAGAACATTTAGGCAGAGTATTCATGGTGAAACTTTGTAGAATGGACGGCGACTGTCTGATGTGGAAACGCAAGTGCAGATGACGACGTTTCTAAAGTTTTCTGCCTTTCATCTTTAAATTGGTGTGTTTGTCGATCTTTTATAGTATTCTGGTGGATTGCGGAGGGCGTGTTGATTGATTGGATTATCACTGTTATTGATTTGAGGAGAGATTTCCTGTAGATTCAATCAATGGTAGCCACAAATTTCTTATCTCTAATCCGGAATGTCTGTTTAGTGAAGGTTTAATAGTGTTAATATCAAATTATTCTTTGAATTTTCTCGTCTTCCAAGATGTGACTGTGTCGATGATTCTATTTTTCTCTCAATTTATTTTGTGTCCAGTCGATGTGACGTGATCTCCAATCGCTGAATTTTGTTTCATGAGTCTTGTGCTATCTTTATGTTCTTTTATTCTTGTCGCGAGGTTTCTTCCCGTTTTTCCAATGTATGTATCGTTGCAGGAAAACGGAATTTCATAGATGACGTTTTTCAGAATTTCTGTGGTAGGTCGCTGTTTGTTTTTACCAGGATGGACTTTAAGGTATTGTGGGATTTCTATCGGACTTGTATGTTGAATTGTTTGGCTATGCGTTTGAGATTTTCACTGAAATGTTATAGGTGTGGTAGATAAATGGTGGTAGTGTTTTTGACTTTCTGATCTTTTCTTTTTGTCGTGATTTTCTCCAAGAAGTTTTTGATGAATGAGAGGTGTAGCCATTCTGTTTAAAACTCTGTATGATATTTTGGCGTTCTGTTTCGATGGATGTCTTATCGCAAATGTTTTCTACTCTCTTGTTTAGCCATTGAATTATGCCACTTTTTATCGAGGTTGGATGATAGGACTGAATGTGTAGGTATATGTTCGTGTGTGTGGGTTTTTCTGATACAGTTGTGATGATTTGTCTTCCTTTTTGCTGCTGAGTATTCAGGAAACTGTAGACTATTTTGGTCCTCTATATCCATAGTGAAGTGGATTCATTTGTCTATGGAATTGAGATGTTCTAAGAAGGCTGGTAAATTTTCATGACCGTGGGGTCAAATAATGAAGGTGTTGTCAACATAACGGTATAGACACTAGGTTTTGTAGGTGTGGATGAAAGAACTCTTTTTTTCAAAGTCTTGCATGAAAATGTCTGATAGGGCTGGAGAGATTGGTGATCCCATGGCTAGAACATTAGTTTGTTCGTAGAACCCCATCGTTCTATAAGAAATAGGTTGATTGCAGGCAAATAGTAGTTAGTTTCATTATGGCGTTTATTTTCATATCTATTCTGTGTGGAAGAGAGTTATCATTCAGAAGTCTTTGTCTGGTAATGTTAAGGATGTCTTAGGTGAGAATATTGGTAAATAGGTGTGTGACGTCAAAACTGACCATAATATTCTAGGATTTGATATATGGTTTTCTAAGTTGTCCTATTAAATCTGTCGAATTCTGAATGTGATGTCAAGTGTTTCCTGATAGTGGAGATAAGATTGGGACTTGTAAGGTAGCCAGTTGATGGCGAGGTGAGTTTTGAGCACTGATGGTAGGCGTTAAAGGTATATTAGGTTTGTGTACCTAAGGTAGTCCGTAGAACTGAATAGAGAAATTTTCGTTGTATCTTAAGTCTTTGGATAGTTTTTCGTTGATTAAGTCTTGTTTCTTTAAGTTGTTCAGTGTTCTATTGATGTGTCTCTCTGTCTTTTCTGTAGGATCATTCGTGATAGGACATAGCTGAAACCTTAGAATCTGCTGCAATAAGCCTCCCGAACCATACGGATGAACAATTTCGACATCAAATTTACATCATCCTCAGGAAGGCCAAGAAACCAAAAACGAAAGTCACTAATCACGAATGCAGCGCAATCAACCGTCTAAAACGAGAGAACAGCATCAAGATTCTACAAGCAGTCAAAGAAAACAGTATATTCATCCTAGACGTCAAAGATTATGACATGAAGATCAAACAATTACTAGACAAACACCAATATAAAAAGTTTACAAATGATCCTGCAGAAAGGACAGAGAGATTTATCAATAAAACACTGAACAAACTAAAGAATCAAGGCTTAATCAACGAAAAACTAGTCAAAGAGTTAAGATCCAACGAAAATTTTCCTCTATAGTTCTACAGACTACCTAATATATATTTAAAGCCTACAGTCAGTTCTCATAACTCTTCTTGCCATGATCTGGCTACCTTTCTAGTACCTATCTTATCTCCACCGAACATCACATTCAAAACTCGACAGATTTCACAGATTTAGAAACCTAATATCAAATTGCAGGAAATAATGATCAGATTTTTACGTCACAGACCTATTTACCAATGTTCCAACCTGAGAAATCCTTCACATCACCAGAAAACGACTGCTGAATGACAACTCTCATCCACAGAGAGCATGTGTGAAAATAGACGCCATAATGGAACTAACTACTATTTTCCTGCAATCAACCTATTTCTATTAGAACGATAGATTCTACGAAGAAACTAATGTTTTAGCCATGGGATCACCAATCTCTCCAATCCTAGCAGGCATTTTCATGGAAGACTTTGAAGAAATAACTCTTTCATTCCCACCTATAAAACCATGTTTCTACAGACGTTATGTCGATGACACCTGCGTTATTTCGCCCCACGGTCATGAAAACTTAGCAGCCCTCTTAGGCCATCTCAATTCTAGAGACAAAAAATCCACTTCATCATTGAAATAGAGGAACAAAACAGTCTTCCGTTTTTTGATATACTCAGCAGCAAATAGGCAGGATAATTCACCACACCTATATAAAGAAAACCCACCGACACGAACAGATACCTACTCTTTCAGTACTATCATCCAATCTCGATAAAATGGTATAATCCAATGCTTAAACAAGAGAGTAGTAAACATTTGCAATGAAACATCCATCGAAGCAGAACGCGAAAGGATGGCCTAGAGTTTTAAACAGAATGGTTACACCTCTCATTCATCAAAATCTCCTTGGAGAAGATCACGACAAAAAGAAAAGATCAGAAAAGAAAAAAACACTACCACCATTTACCTACCATACCTGGAACATTTCAGTGAAAATCTCAAACGCATAGCATAAACATCTAAGTCCGATGAAAATCCCACAATACCTTAAAGTAAGAAACAGCAAACTACCAAAGAGAATCTTTAAAAACATCATCTACGAAATTCCGTGTTCATGCAATGATACATACATTGGAGAACCAGGAAAAAACTTCTGACAAGTATTAGGGAACATAAAGATATTACAAGGCTCATGAAAACACAAAATTCAATCATTGGAGAGCACACCACTTCAACTGGATAGAGAATAAATTGGAAGAAAACTATAATCATCAACACAGACAAATTCTGGAAGACAAAAAATCAAAGAATCATTTCATATTAACACTATTAAACGTTAATTAAAAAGATATTCTGGATTATAGATGAGTAACCTGTGGCTACCATTGGTTGAATCTAAACAAAATCTATTTTCCAGTCAGAAACAGTGATAATCCAACTAATCATAACACGCTTTCCACAGTCTACCAGGACACTATAAAAGAACGACAACACCTTACTCTAACTGACTTGAAGACGAAAGGCGGAAGACTTTCGAAACGTCTTCTACACTTGTGTCTCCACAAGAGGCAGTTGCCATCCATTCTACAAATATTCATCAACATTGAAGTTCCAATGAAATAGTCATTATTAAAGAGTGTATACAGATCTCTATAAGTTATAGAATAATACTGAAGTTACACTGAAGTAATCGTTATTAAACAGTGTATACAGAACTTGATATGTTATACAAGAATATTGAAGTTCCATTGAAATCATCGTTATTAAACTGTGCATCCAGAACAATGTACGTTATACAACAATATTGAAGTTCCATTGAATTAACGATTATTACTTACAGAACTTGGTAACTTATAGAACAATATTGAAGTTCGAATGAAATAATCATTATTAAATTAAACATTGTATCCAGAATTTGATAAGTTATACAACAATATTAAAGTTCTACTCAAATAATTGTTACAAAACACTGTATCCAGAACTTGATAAGTTCTAAAACAATATTGAAGTTCTATTGAAATAATCATTATCGAACAGTATAGTGATGTGAAAAAGTTAGGACACCCTATGAGAGCCTGTGTATTTGTGTAACACTTTTGGATATATAGATATATATCTTGAAAAGTCTTTTCTTCTGTTTTAATTGTTTAGTTATATTCTTATAATCTCTCAGTATTGTTAAACTTGAGATTAAATATCTATATATGTAAAAATGTTACAAAAATAAACAGGCTTTCATAGGGTGTTCTAACGTTTTCACATGACTGTATATCCAGAACTTAATAAGCAATAATATATTATTGAAGGCCCATTGAAATATTCGTTATTAAGCAGTGTATCCAGTACTTGATAAACTATAGAAAAATAATGAAGGTTTAGATTGTTTAGGCAGAGTATTCATTGTGAAACTTTGTAGAATGGACGGGGACTGCCTGATGTGAAGACACAAGTGTAGAGAACGACGTGTCGAAAGTCTTCCGCCTTTCGTCTTCAAGTCAGTGTGCTTGTAAAGTGTTGCCGGTCTTTTGTAGTGTACTGGTGGATTGTAGGGAGCGTGTTAATTGGTGGAATTATTACTGTTTCTGTTTTGAGGAGAGGTTTCTTGTAGATTCAACCAATGGTAGCCACAGGCTACTCATCTCTAATCCGGAATGTCTTTTTAGTGAGGTTTAATAGTGTTAATATAAAATCATTTTTTGATTTTTCTTGTCTTCCAAAATTTGTCTGTGTCGATGATTCTAGTTTATTCTGTGCCCAGTTGACGTGACGTGTTCTGCAATGGCTGAATTTTGTGTTTTCATGAGTCTTGTGCTGTCTTTATGTTCTTTAATTCTTGTCACGAGTTTTCTTCCCGTTTCTCCAATGTATGAATCGTTGCAGGAACATGGAATTTCATAGATGACGTTTCTCAGAATTTCATTGGTAGGTCGCTGTTTGTTTTTTACCAGGATGGTCTTTAAGGTACTGTGGGATTTCCATTGGACTTCTATGTCGAATTTCTTGGCTACACGTTTGAGATTTTCACTGAAATGTTGTAGGTGTGGTAGGTAAATGGTGGCAGTGGTTTTCTCTTTCTGATCTTTTCTTTCTGTCGTGATCTTCCTCAAGGAGTTTTTGGTGAGGGAGAAGGTGTAACCACTTTATTTAAAACTCTGTACGATCTTTTCGCGTTCTGCTTCGAAAGATGTCTTATCGCAAATGTTTTCTGCTGTATTGTTTAGCTATTGGATTATACCACGTTTTATTGAGGTTGATGATAGGACTGAATGGGTAGGTATATGTTCGTGTGAGTAGGTTTTCTGATACAGTTGTGATGATTTCTCTTGCTTGTTTGCTACTGAGTATGTCAAGAAACTGTAGACTATTTTGTTCTTCTATATCCATAGTGAAGTGGATTCATTTGTCTACAGAACTGAGATGTTCTAAGAAGGCTGGTAAGTTTTTATGACCGTGGAGCCAAATAACGCAGGTGTCGTCGACATAACGTCTGTAGAAACTTGAATTTGTAGGTGTGGATGAAAGGGTTCTTTCTTCAAAGTCTTGAATGAAAATGTCTACTAGGGCTGGAGAGATTGGTGATCCCATGGCTGCACCATTTGTTTGTTCGTAGAATCTCTCGTTGTGTCAGAAATAGGTTGATTGTAGGCAAATAGTAATTAGTTCCATTGTGGCATCTGTTTTAATATCTGTTTTGTGTGGCAGAGAGTTTTCATTCAGCAGTCGTTATCTGGAGATATGAAAAGGTTTCTGAGGTTGTAACATTGGTAAAAGGTCTGTGACGTCGAAACTGACCATAATATCCTGGGATTTGTTGTGTAGCTTTCTTAATTGTCATAAGAAATCTTTCGAGTTTTGAATGTGATGCTCAGTGTTTCTTCGTAGTGGAGATATGTTAGGTACTAGGAAGGTACCAGTTGATGGCAAGGTGAGTTTTGAACACTGACGTTAGGCCTTAAATGTATATTACGTTTGTGTACCTAAGGTAGTCCGTAGAACTGAGGAGAGAAATTTTCGTTGGATCTTAAGTCTTTGGCTAGTTTTTCGTTGATTAAGCCTTGTTTCTTTAATTTGTTCAGTGTTCTATTGATGAGTCTCTCTGTCTTTTCTGCAGGATCATTGGTGATAGGACATAGCTGAAACCTTAGAATTTTCTGCAAAATACCTCCCGAACCCTATGGCTGAACATCCTCAGGAAGGCCAAGAAACCAAAACCAAACATAACAAAACACGAATGCAGCGCACTGAATCATCTAAAACGAGACAACAGCATCAGGATTCTACCAACAGACGAAGGAAACAGTGTAGTCTTCTTAGACGTCAACGATTATGACACGAAGACCAAACAGTTACTGGACAAAGACCAATATAAAAAGATCACCAATGATCCTACAGAAAAGACAGAGAGACTCATCAATAGAACACTGAACAAACTAAAGAAACAAGGCTTAATCAACGAAACAATAGCCAAAGAGTTAAAATCCAACGAAAAATTCCCTTTTCAGTTCTACAGACTACCTAATGTACACAAACCTAATATATATTTAAAGCCTATAGTCAGTTCTCAAAACTCTCTTTGCCATGATCTAACTACCTTTCTAGTACCTAGCTTATCTCCACTGAGAGGAAACATTGAACATCACATTCAAAATTCGACTGATTTCGTATTACAACTTAAAATGCTACATATCAAATCCCAGGATATTATGGTCAGTTTTGACGTCACAGACCTACTTATCAATAATTCAACCTAGAATTCCTTCACATCACCAGATAACGACTGCTGAATGACAACTCTCTACCACACAGAACAGATATGAAAATAGACGCCATAATGGAACTAACTATTATTTGCCTACAGTCAACCTATTTCCAATACAACGAGGGATTCTACGAACAAACAGATGGTCTAGCCATGGGATCACCAATCTCTCCAGCCCTAGCAGACGTTTTCATAGAAGATTTTGAAGAAAGAGCCCTTTCATACACACCAATAAACTCAAGTTTCTACAGACGTTATGTCGACGGCACCTTCGTTATTTGGCCTCACTGTCATGAAAACTTACCAGTCCTCTTAGAACATCTCAGTTCTGTAGACAAATGAATCCACTTCACTATGGATATAGAGGAACAAAATAGTCTACAGGTTCTTGACATACTCAGTAGCAAACAGGCAAGAGAAATCATCAGAAGAAAAATCAGAAAATCAACACCACTTACCTACCATATCTACAACATTTCAATTAAACACTCAAATGCATATCCAAGAAATTAATTGTAGAAGTCCAGTGTAAATTCTACAATACCTTAAGGTCCATCCTGGTAAGAAAACAAACTGCGACCTACCAAATAGAAACTCAAAAACATCAGCTATGAAATTCCGTGTTCCTGTAACGATACGTACCTAGGAGAAACAGGAAGAAAATTCGCGACAAGAATAAAAGAACATAAAGATAGTACAAGACTCATGAAAACACAAAATTCAGCCATTGGAGCGTACGCCACGTTAACTGGACACAGAATAAACTGGATCATCGACACGGACAAATTCTGGAAGTGAAGAAAAATCAAAGAATTAATTTATATTAGCACTAAACAGAGATTCCAGATTAGAGGTGAGTATCCTGTGGGTAACATTTGTTTAATCTACAGGAAATATCTTCTCCAATCAGAAACAGTGATAATCCAACTAATCATAACACGCTCTCTACAATCCTCCAGGATATTATAAAAGACCGATAACACCTTACACACAAACTGAGCTGAAGACAAAAGGCAGAAGACTTTCGAAACGTCGTCCTCTACACTTGTGTCTCCATAACAGG
The DNA here is from genome assembly GCF_004210375.1 of Tachypleus tridentatus. Taxonomy (NCBI): domain Eukaryota; kingdom Metazoa; phylum Arthropoda; class Merostomata; order Xiphosura; family Limulidae; genus Tachypleus; species Tachypleus tridentatus. The sequence continues at coordinate 63,954,808 of NC_134833.1, read as the reverse complement.
CAGTTGCTGTCCATTCTCCAAAGTTTCATCAATATTGAAGTTCCATTGAAATATTCGTTATTAAAGAGTATTTACAGAATTCTAAAAGTGATAGAACAATATTGAAGTTCCAATGAAATAATCGTCATTAAATAGTGTATCCAGAACTTTATAAGTTATAGACAAATATTTAAGTTTTATTAAGTAAACATTAGTGAACAGGGCATCAAGAAGTTGATAAGTTATACACCAATATTGAAGTTCTATTCTACTAATGATTATTATTATTCAAAATTTGGTAAATTATAGAACAATGTTGAAGTTTTAATGAAATTATCGTTATTAATCAGTGTATCCAGAACTTGATAAGTTATACAACAATGCTGTAGTTCCATTGAAATAATTTTGATTAACCAGTATATCCAGAACTGTATAAGTTATAGTACAGCATTTAACTTCCATTCAAATAATCATTAGTATACAGTGTATCCTGAACTTGTTAAGTTATACAACAATATTGAAAGTCCATTGAAATAATCATTATCAAACAATATATCCAGAACTGGATAAGGTATTGAATAATATTGAAATTCAGTAAGTGAATATTATATATTGTTCAAAAAAGGAAAAAATAAAGTTTGTTTTTTTGCTAAGTGCAAAACTACACTGTAGACTGCATGTGCTCTGCTCATCATGTTTATCGAAACCCGGTTTTTAGCGTTTTACGCCTGAAGTCATACTCCTGAAGTCTCAGTCCGTGTACATTAAGTCTTTTATATTCATATAGAGTACGGGTTTTATATTCTTGTAGATTAGGGATTATCTGTCTGTGTACATTAGGGGTTGTGTATGTGTATATATTCGGGATCTTTTTTCTGTGCCTATTAGGAATCGTGTATCTGTGTACACTAGAGACTTGTGCAGTAGATGTTCTGTATCCGTGTTAATTTTATATTTTGCTATTCCCTACTTCCAGTAAGAATATTTAATAGCACGATTTGCTTGTCTTTGAGCACCGGATGTCGATACCAGTGGTGGGCACAACAAATACATCCCACCGAGTAGTATTGTGCCTGAGAACAAAAACAGAGAAATCTCTTCAATCTGACGTTTATCCTGCTGAAAACGAGAAATTAACTCAACCTCGAAGTTTTTCATAATTAATAGATAATATTCGCTGAAGGTTTGGACCCATGGTTAACAAGGTAAGTTATCACAGAGGCATTGGATTTGTGAAACTATTCCAAGACTAAGTTGTCTCTATTTTTTGAACTGATATAAGAGAGGGAAAACAGGCTTATTAACATCGCACACAGACAATTTTCGGGATACCCTTATTTGATCGAAAAATGCGATTAAACCCCAAACTTTTGCAGTAACAGGACACAATCATAAGGACGAACGAGTCAGAAGTCCGGAACGCTAGAAACGTAGGTCATGTTCGACTCTTATATGCTGATAAAGTTTTAAATGAATGGAAATTTATGGTTCATAAACACCCGGTTTTATTCTTTTTACATTTAGGCCATGTGCTTAGGAAGTCGAATCACTATATGAAGGTCGCGGGTTCGAATCTCGTACGCGAAAATGTTCGCCATTCATTCATGTGAACTTTAGAATGTGAAGGTCACGGTCAATCTTATTATTCGTTATTTAAGAGTTGGCGGTAGGTGTTCCTTCTCTCTACTTAGTCACTTTAAAAGTAAGAACGACTAGCGCGGATCTTCTTCGAGTAGTTTTGCACGAAATTCAAATAAACTTTTATATTCCTTCAGAAAACAAAGTTTTGAGTTAAAAGTCAATTTATCCGGTTTATCGGATTCTACATTAAATAAAACAGTTCAAATGCAATTCAGAAGCCCTAGCGTTATGATGAGACAACTTTTAAACCTCCAGAAAACGGATGTTCTAACATAACTATTTCTAGTTATTCAGAAGTCGATTTTCTGTTGACGAAAAGTCTTCAATGCTGGTTCAGTCATCTCAAATGTACTGTGACCAAAAACGGTTACTGATTCACGAAACAATTTCCAACATAAAATGTTGGATCAGAATAAACCTTTATTCCGTTTTACCTACTACATCATCATTGTCTTGTAATCTCCAGTTACTTGGCTTTACTTACTACATTATCATTGTCTTGTAATCTCTAGTTACTCATTTTTACTTTTACATCATTACTGTCTTGTAATCTCCAGTTACTCAGTTTTACCTATTACATCATTATTGTCTTGTAATTTGCAGTTACTCAGCGCAAAACAAATACAATAATCTTTACGATCTGCTATGTCAGGTATAATATGTGATAGCTATATGAAGACTTAACCAATATTATAAAATAACGCCAGAGAATTTACTCAGATCCTTGTTATTGAAGTCATGATATGATGAGTTTAATTTGAAATACGAATGACTAGTCATTGAGACTATGCTATATAAATTTGTCTCACACGGTGTTGTCTCAAAAGTATTTTTGAACGAAATAAAAGATTACATAATCATCTTGGACCAGTTATTACGGAGTGATGTACAGAGTGTAAAGGATTCGAACCCTGTACACCCTGTGCTTTATTTATCTGGATAGCTGCCAAACAAACGGAAAGCAACAAGTGCCTCTAGTATCTTTTAGCAGAGTATAGAACCATTTTGAAAACAGAAAGCGTCACTGGAAGATATAAACGAAGCTGGTTGCTATTAACAACATAGCTAGAACATCGCAATGGCATCAACTGTTTCGAGACTATTTCAGATGGCTACAGCTTATCTGTTTGTTGTATGTCTAATGAAGAGTATTCCACTCACTGCAAAAGCATGAAATTGATACAATGTCACACAGTTCATTACATTACCAGCAGATGGGGTAATATTATTCTTAAAAATAGATTAAGTTTTACCAGATTTATGCATGTAATTATTTTCTGAGTATCTGGCATGGCCTCCTGATTAGAACACTCAACTCGCCATCTGCTATCCGGGAATTCAAATTCTGTCACCAAACATGTCCTTTCAGCCGTCGGGCCAATCTCATTATTGTTTGGTAAAGAATAGCTCTTTAATTAAACGGTGAGTGCTGTTGATTAGCTGTCTTCCCTCTAGTCTATAACTTCTAAATTAGGAACTGCTAACAGACAACTCTTGAGTAGCTTTGCACGAAATCAAAACATAAGCAATTAGTCCAAATGGAGAACAATTCAATAGTAAAATGCTACATGATATAGATGCTGATATATTATGTAAGGAAAAGAAAAAAAACTGTTAAGTAAACCAATTTTTCCTTCCGTTAAAATCACATGCTAGAGGGATTGCACCGTACAGCATTTTTTATTACCATCTGATGCTGTAATACTTCCTAACATCAATGTTATGATGTCCATTCTTTTCGTGAGGGTTCGTGTTGGAGTGAAATGCTGAAAAAGCCACCTAGCGTTCAGTTTATGAAGAATTATTCGCATTTCTGATTAATTATAAAGTATCTGCTCATAAAAATTAAGTCCAGGTGGCGTTATTTTATTTGCAGTTAAGTCAAAACTACACAGCGATCAAAATGCACTGTGCCCATCACGGGTATCGAAACCCGAATTGCAGGGATCTGGGGATGTGAGAGTGCGTTAATATTATTTTACATTGAAGATTTCTACTTTGTCGCGTTTACAATAAAATTATTAATTTCTATTATCCTTTAAATTCTATGCTGTTGGAATTCATATGTTGTTCACTTTTAGTAGCCTGGACTACTTTATAAGCTCTTAACAAAGTTAATGGCGACTGGGTGTATGTGTGTGTTTTTTTATAGCAAAGCCACATCGGGCTATCTGTCGAGTCCACCGAGGGGAATCGAATCGCCAACGAATAGTGTAATTAAACGTCCCATTATAACGTCCCCACGGCTGAAAGGACGAGCATATTTAATATGACTGGAATTCAAATCCGCGAACCTTCAGATCACGAGTCGAGCGCCCTAACCATTTGGCCATGCCGGGCTCATTTTGGTTCTGAAATTATATGTTTGGAGACTTAAAGTGACAGTGTATTTATCTTGTAACGTAAATCCTTATACTATGCCAACTAGTTCTGCTGACAATGTAAGAATATCAGTAGCACGTTACAAAATACATTGTTGTGCCATCGTCTTCGGTTCAATCTTAAAGTGATAACGCAACAATATGTTTATAGTTCAATAATAGTGCGTCTTTTCCACAACGACCCTTGAGATAGCTTTAATATCTCCTATTGAAACCGGGTATACCCATCGCGCCAAAGATACTCGCCCTTTTAGCCGTGGAGGCGTTATAATGTGACGGTCAATCCCACTATTCGTTGGTAAAAGAGTAGCCCAAGAGTTGGCGGTGGGTGGTGATGACTAGCTTCCTTCCCTCTAGTCTTACACTGCTAAATTAGGGACGGCTAGCAGAGATAGCCCTCGAGTAGCTTTGTGCGAAATTAAAAAACAAACAAAACAAACCAAACCGGGTATATTTTTGCTCTTTTACATTTTCTGGTCATTGATCTTCCAATAAATAAATGTTTTATATAAATCGTGATCACTACTTTTTGCTACCGATAGGTGCTTAGACTTTGCTTGAATATATTCTTATTTTTGTGCATAGCTCTATTGATGAAACAGCTAAGAAAATACACATGGATCGCTCAGCAATGTTAGAACTTTATCTACTAAGCTAACGACTTGTCGTGAAATCAATATTTTTCAAACCAGACGAGACTTTATTCCTGGGAAGATAACAATTTATCTGAGTTTTAAGGTCATATATTACCGGTCATTAAGTTGTCAGGTTGGTATAAAACACGACTAACTACAACAGTCCCCATATTTCTATCAAAACTTAACAAGAGAAGAATCCGTGGGGGTGAGGCTAATATTTCTAAAATTTATATGAAAAAGTGAATTTTTAAATTTCTTTAGCGGCCAGTGGTAAGTCTGAGAGCTAATAACGCTAAAAGTAAGATTTCAATTCTGCGGTTGGCAGAGCACAGATAGTCTATTGTATAACTTTGTGATCAGTTACAAACAGACAATTTATTTCGGTAAGGACTTGTACCTCAGAAACGAACACAGCATAAAATCTATGTGACCAGTTTTGTCAAAATGAAATAAAGAACAACAAGAACTATGTATAACTGTGGATACAGTTGCTAATTAGAAATAATCTAGTATAATACTCACAATTTATAAACTCAACTACTTGTACACCTTGAATCTTTTCCCCAAAACAATTGGTTTTATAACTCACGATATTTTCATTCTTAGGAGGATGAACAATTTCAAAATAGTAAAAGGTTAGTTCTTATGAGTAAGATAAAAGGTGTAAGGTTTGAATTTCGCGCAAAGCTATTCGAGGGTTATCTTTGTTAGCCGTCCGTAATTTAACAGTATAAGAGTAGATGGAACGGTAGCTAGTCATCAGGACCCACCGCCAACTCTTTTACCAACGAGTAGTGGGATTAACCGTCACTATATAACTCACCCATGAGTGAAAGAGCGAGCATATTGGTGAAAAGGAGTTTCGAGCCCACGGCCCACAGATTGCTAGATTCTGCTGAACTGCTAATATACTTTCACTAAATATCCTTCTAATTTACCATCTTAGAATAATCAAACTTTGATTTTACGGTAATTATTTATAGGAATAACACGTCATTCACGGAATGCATCAATTACAAGCCAAATTTTGTTTAATATTTTTTGATATTTAAATAATTCAAAGCGAAAGCTTTTAGTAGAAATGTAATATTTATGTGTTTATGAATTGAGGGTGATAATTAAGAATAATATTTAGATATCCATATAATTCTATAAGATCATAAAAATCAAATTTGCTGTATATTTTCATAAGTTTGTAAATAACGAACTCTTCCTAGTGTCACAGTGATATGTCGAGGAACTTGTACTGCTTGGAATCGTCTTCCGATACTTGTGATGGTCAGAACACAGATAGCCATGTTCGTAGCTTTGTCTTAACAACAACAAATAATCCAAAGTTTAAAACTGTGTGAACAAAGAATAATGTCCTCTAGTGTCACAGCGATATGTCTATGAACTTACAATGCTGTAAACTGGTTTTAATACTTTTGGTTGGCAGATCACAGATAGCCCCTTGTGCAGATTTGTGCTTAAGTACAGTCGAATTGTAGTATGTTTAAGATCTGATATATTCACTGTTTGCAGCCAGATGCGGAAAGGTGACTGCTCTAAATAAAAAACAAACGAGCAAATAATAATGATAAATAAAACACCGTACATCAGTGGTGAGAACAACGCTAATTACAAAACTCATAAAATACATTGTGTACATAGGCCTAATTACACGAGTCATAAGATAACATTTTGTAAGGTGATTGCGTCTATCGAATAGATAAAATAAATTATTTTCATAACTTTTGTGAACTGGTTACTAATGTATTTGTTTGTTTCGAATTTCGCGCAAAGCAGCACGAGGTTTATCTGCGCTAGCCGTCCCCAATTCAGACTACTCTTTTACCAACGAATAGTGGAATTATAACGCCCCCACTGGTGAAAGGGCTAGCATGTTTGGTGTGACTAGGATTCGAACCCGCGAATTACGAGTCGAGTGCTTTAACCACCTGGCCATCCCAGGCTATTACTGAAGTAATCTAATGTATCTAGATATTATTTAAACATGGATTATAAAAACAGATTATTCCAGAACCTTTAAATAGCGAATATAGACCTAGGGTAGGAATCGGCGGCCTGCTGCGCTCGGGCAATCTGCTGTGTTCACCGGTGAGAACTGAACCCCTGGTTTAAGCGTTGTAAACGAGAAGACTTTCCGTTTTTGTTTTGTTATTGTGGCTCTCAAAACAAGAAATGACTCTTCCTCACAGATGAGTTTTCAACTCCTGATCTATGGAAACAGACTTAATATTTGGATTTCTTACGTGATGTTTATGCATATATAGAGAGGCTACTTTCCAATCTATATAAAGCAGCATTTAACAGAGGAAATTGGGTCTTTAAGTTACGACATTCGTGAAAAGCACTTTGATTATGTTGATTAATACTGATGGCGGAGTAAAGGAAAGGAGTTCATGTTACAGTCAGCAGTTTTATTCATATTTTCCTTTCACCTTTGATACAGAGAATACAAGGCCTTGTTATATTGATTTATTAAATGAATCGACAGGATGTGGCACGTGTTTTGTTATAAAACAGCTTCCATCCTGGCACCGATCATAACACAACTCTGTTCTACGATGTAATCAATTCAGCGATTCTTACGCAGGGTACACACAAATTTTTAATTTTGAGTTTTACGGCTTTTAACTGCGTTTTTATCGCAACTTTGCTCTCTCTTTATCGTATCTTTGCTCAATTTGGCATAAATGTTTGCTGGGATCATGTGGAGATACATGCGAACTTATGTTTTCACATTTTGTGTTTTTCAGTTTTTACGGGCGTTTTTCTAAATTTTATAATAAGATATAAGGGAAGCAACTTTTCATGTCCTAAGAAAACCTTTCATTGATCACGAATTTATATGACTTCCCTTAAAGTTAGTTATGAATATTCAGTATATTTTTGCGTTTCAGTTCAGTTACCTAAAACTTCAGTTTTATCTTGTATTTCTATATCATCAACTGTCACAGATTTATCTGTCTCTTTCTTCTCCTGTTTGTTGTTCTTGTCTCAACAAAAGGGCCCGGCATGGCCAGGTGGTTAAGGCACTCGACTCGTAATCAGAGGTCGCGGGTTCGAATCTCCATCACACTAAACATGCTCTTCTTTTCAGCTGTGGGGACGTTATAATGTGAGGTCAATCCCACTATTCTTTAGTAAAAGTGTAATCCAACAGCTGGCGGTGGATGGTGATGACTAGCTGCCCTCCCTCTAGTCTTACACTGATAAATTAGGGACTGCTAACGCAGATAGCTCTCATATAGCTTTATGCGAAATTCAAACCAAACTCTCAACAAAATGATTTATTTTTTTACATATATAAAGTTTGACGTCATCATTTGTTCAAACTGAGTCCAAAATCAAAGAAATTTTTACCACCTTTTGTCATAAGCAGGACTAGATTTATATGCTGGTCGAAAGTTTATTTATCGATACTGAGAATAGTATAGCCATAGTTCTGTAGGACCTTTTGTTATAAGTAGGACTTGATTTATATGTTGGTTGAAAGTTTTTAATTACTAATATTGAGCGTACTACAGCAATAGTTCCGTAGGACATTCTTTTTTATAAGGAGGACTAGATTTATATGCTGGTTGAAAGTTTAATTACCGATACTAAGAATAGCCGCACTTAATATATCGTATCATATTCACATTACGCTTACATATCCTACGTTTTTTGTATTATTGTGAACATGAGTTTCTCGGAAAACTAAAAATCATCGGAGCTTTAGTCTATTCAACAATATATTATTTAACAAATCGACTCTCTTTTAAAATTACGGTTTCTATTAGGAAATTAGAACTGATAATACAATATAATACTAGAACTGAGTATTAGAACTGATTGTTGGAACTGCCGACGCATTGCCCTATAGTAGCACGTTTTTAAATCAGACTTTTAGCTCAACTATCAAAGGTATTATAAACAAACCTGGTGAACGAGAATACAGTAAAACTGGTTTACTGTGACTTATATACAGCAGAACAGGTGATTGTTTATTGTGAATTAAACTTGATTATAATTTATGTACCGTTTTTTGAGAATCGACCTAACAGCTAAAAGATGTCACAAATTCATCACTGTAATTACCTCATTAGAAAAGGAAATATTAATTGATGAATATTACACATAATAGAATTTCCGTAGTTTCCATTAAAAATTTATGATTTTAAGCCCTAAAACACGTTTTGTACTATACTACTTAATTGAGAATTATTATTATTAATATTATTATATTAGTTGCTGATAATCAGTAAAATTGGAAGGCCGTTTTATTTATTTTTAACAAATAATAGAATAAAATTATTGATTTTATAATTACATTTACAAAGTACAGAGAAGCAGAAACATTTTAGTTTCAATTTTACAAATGAAAGAGTTTCTAATCAGATTTCTAATGTATTTCGTTTAACAAAATATAATAAGGTCTAAAACACTGTCAATTTATCTTAGCTATTGCAACCAATAACTCGACATTTGGAAAGTTTTTCTGTTCGGTTTAATTCAAATGTTGCTCGTGGTCTCATAAACAGATCTGGATGTATGGAATGAAACCAAGGAACAATAAAAACAATAAGATTATTCAAAATTTATTTTTTCTCGCATTCATTTTTAATCCGATTAAAAATCTATCGGGCCTTTTTGACGCGGCAGTAAAACTCATGATAGGAGCTAAACAAATAATTTCCATTCCGATTAAACTTTCCTTTAAAGTACTTTAAATAAACAATCCGACTAATGCATTCTTTGGTACGATCTTCAATCAGAGAAGAGGGTCCTTTAAAAGCCATCAGCGCAATGTAACATTTATTAACGCTTTCTTCCGTGGTTTACTTTAGTTGTTAGGGGAACAAATTATTGTTTCAAAAAGATGTATTTATGAAAATTTTCAGCTTATTACATTTGAAGTGGCAAACGAATATACGTTTAGATGTGCCTTCATCCCCCATAATAAATAATTATCATTGAAGTCGTTAAACATATATTTCTTGACTCATGATTACACAATCAGGTATTACAGAGTTTATTGAGTCGAATCGAATAGAGTTATGCGTAAGCCTAAAATTCGATGTTTGCAAGGTACTAGTCAACGTGGTATTTTTGTATGAAGTTAAACAAAAATTAGTGAGCGTTTAATCCAGTCAGAATAGTTCATATATGTCGCAAACGAACTTGTGGCATATATTTATCTAGTTTATTAGAAGTTACCGCCTTTTCAGTATCCGCTAAAATTTCCATTGGAATCTTAATGATGTTTTTGTTTGCTAATATTTTGACGCTTGTGGGCGTTAATTTGAAACAACAAGCAAATCAGATATAAGGTAAGTATTCTTAAACTATTTTTATCAAATAAACAAATAAAATATTTTATTTGATTCTGCCTACGTTTATTATTAGTATTTTGGAACCATGCTTTAGAAGATACGACTCAAACTAAATGAAAGACAGTTCTTGCCAAATCAGACAAGGCCAACCATATGAATAAATGACAGGTCTTGCTTCTCATCTACGTTAAAACAAAGTGGCTCAAAAACACGTATGTTTAACTTGATTGTTACGTGTGCTACAGTAATTCAATGAGATGATAACGCTAAAATTTGAGTTTCGATACCCCAATGGGGAGAGCACAGATATCTAATTATACAACATTTTGCTTTACAATAAACAAATAATTACTTTTGTTTCAGAAATCTTTACAATTCAAACAACTGGTAGAAATAATCAGCTCGTGTTTGAAATGATTTCAGACTAAAATATCTGTTTGTTTGTTTCAAGTCAGAGTCTTTATTTGTTTCAGATTGGAGTCTTTATTTACTTGTTTCAGAATAGAATCTTTGTTTGTTTGTTTTAGGCTATAATTTTTGTTGACTTGTTTCAGACAAGATTCTTTGTTTACTTGTTTTAGAACAGAATCTTTGTTTGTTTTAGGTTAAAGTATTTGTTTGTTTGTTTCACAGAAGAGTCTTTATTTGTGTTTCAGATTAAGAATCTTTGTTTGTTTGTTTCATATTAGAGTCTTTGTTTGTTTTGTTTCAGATTAGAGTCTTTGTTTGTGTGTTCCAGATTTAGAGTCTTTGTTTATTTGTTTCAGATTAGAGTCTTTGAATATGTGTTTCAGATTTAGAGTCTTTGTTTATTTGTTTCAGATTAGAGTCTTTGTTTGTTTCAAACATTTTCACACATAGCTACACAAAAGGATATTGTTCTACAGAGCCATCTCTGATTTTGAAAAGATGGACTATAGAATGGATACTCCTAATGAACAGCCCGTCACCACTTGGATTACTTTTATCTAAACAAATTATATGTTTTGACTGTCACTCTTATAAAATATCCACAGCCTTAAACTGAGGCTTATGTAACTGCGGAAAAGAGAGGCGAACAAAATCAACAAATACACAGTCCGGTTACACTGTCCAATATGTATATTCAGCCAAACCAAAATCAAAAGTCATAACTACTGCTAATAACTTGGGGGATTTTCTCTCCTACATTAAAAATGAAATATATTTGAAGCATTTCAGAATAACAGTTTTGTGATTAAACATGCATTTTATTGTTTTCTTTTATTCAACTGAACTCTAATATAAATCCATAAGTTAATGTGGTTCTTCTGATTTGATACTCCTGTTTGAGAAACACACACAGTCGACTCTGTCATTGTGAAACAGAAGATTTCAATAATTTATATATATATATGTTAAACCTTATTTGCTTTTTTGCTAGAGATATAGACTTAAAGCATTCTTTGATTAGTGGTATCTTCTGATGTGGACTGCAGTTTCTCCTATTCAAGGCTCATGATCACAGACTATTCAAGCAAACTAAAGAAATACCTTTAGGCCTTTTATAATGGGGAAATGTATATAACAGCTACGTCAGTTTTATTGGGTCGAATTATTTACAGTCAGTGTCTGTGACTCGTTGGCGATAAATTTCAACAATAGATGAAACAACACACCCTCCACTGGTTTTAAAATTATACATTCAAAACAAGTCAAACCTATGCACAAGATTTCGTTACACTATTGGTTATTTCAGTTGCATCCTGAGCTTGAAATAACTGTCTCTTTTTTGTCAAGATATATAGAGGCAGTTTCAGTTATTCTAGAACACCTCTTGACAAGACAAATTATTTTTCTGTACTTTGTTATTAAAATACAAAGCTGTAAAACTCACTTTAGAAACCGCTCGTCATGGCTAAGCTCGTATGTAATCTAACTTCTTATATTTCCACTTTTAGTTTTACTTTCAGTAACTTAGTTGCAACAACTCGAGCACTTGTACATATATATATATATATACTGCCCAACGGAGGCCTAGAACTTTTTACAAACTACGAAACGTTATGATTCAACAATACTCAATTGAAACAACGAGAAATATTCTGGTAAGATAACCAGTTTCGAAAGCAGACCTGCAACAAATTATCGCTTCTAAAAATACTAAATTTAATAGTCTCGCTTTATGACTACCTAAACCGTAACACCTATTAAATTTAAGCGAAAGGTCATATATATTTAACAATCTGACATATATCTTTAGCATATGTATATACAATAATTAAACAGTTGATTTACCGTGTGATACCGAATTATGAGTTCAACGAAATGTCATAACATTATTCACATACTTGAATTCATTTCGGTTACTATATGGTGAAGTAAAACAGATTGTTAACTCCATAGATACTCGAAGAATTTGTTTGATAGAACCTGCTAAGAGAACTTATAGGAGAAAAAATAAGAGGTAGTTGTTTCACTATAAATAAAAACAAACTTTATTGTACTTCAGACATAGCAAAGAAAAATTTCAGATAAAGACAAGTAGAAAATAATTTTAATTAAGTGTACTTGAAAGTTGAAATGAAATAAAATTTACGGTATATATTTTGGCAAAGCGAATTTACAAAGTAAAACTTAAACACAAAACCAAGGAGATCTAGACAGAATATTTTCTCTAGGGCATGCTTGTCTCTATCACCTCTTGTGTAGTGTTCACTTTCCAAATATAGCTAACAAATTCGAACCTGTGACATTCATGACATAATATGATGTTTACTCAAGTTGGGTCGTCCCTCATTAAAGTTTGAATCAAATAACTGTTTGAATGTTTTCAAGAAGGGGTACCTAGTTTTCTCTGAGATTTTTATCGGTTGGATCTATGAATAAGCTTTTTTAATTTTTTGTTTGTTTGCAATTTCATATTATATAATCCCGGAATTATTCCAATTAATATTATATTATATATGTATTTATTGTATAGCTTTCTTCTTTGGCAGAATGGACTATTGCAGATAAATCACTATTACTAAGTCTCGTATGTTTATTGTGCTGCTTGGTCTATTTTCCTCCAATTCGTTGGGATTCTGTGAAAGGTACCTTTTTCTCCATTGAGCCTTCATGTAGTGTGTACTTACTATGTCCGTGTTGTGGCTCTGAATACTGTTCTCATTTCTGCTGTTTTCATATCCTTTGCACGTTTACAGAGAGACCTCTGCGGTTGTGTGACTGTACCTTTCTTCATGTTTAATATGATTGTGTGACTTAACTGTGTTCATGTTTAACATGGTTGTGAGTCTGTAACTGTCTTCATGTTTAATGTGGTTGTGTGACTGTAACTTTCTTCATGTTTAATATGGTTATGTAACTGTAACTGTATTCATGTTTAACATGGTTATATGACAGTAACTGTCTTCCTTTTTATTCTCGGTTTCTATCTTCTTTACCAAGTGTTCTATTGTTAATGACGGATGTTACAATGTTTGTTTCTGTAATAACGAAAAAGCTAAGATGACGGAAGAAAAACACTTCACTACAGAGTCAAAGTGGATAACAACACGAGACTTTCCCGGCCAACATATCCAGAAAGTAAAGTTAATTAAAAAAATACTCTTAATAAGTAGAATCGGATATAACTAGACTAGAGAGTTTTTGCATCATTGTATCTTACAGAGTTGGGTTGTTTTTGTATTTCACGTAAAGCTATCTGTGTACACAAGCAGTCATTAATTTATCAGTGAATGACTAGAAAAAAAGCAGCTCTTCATTGCCACTACCACCCACGAATAGTGAGATGGACCATCACGTTATAAAGCTATCACAGTTAAAAGGGTGAGCATGTTTGGTGGATTCGAACCCGCGATCCTCATATTGCGACATAAGCACCCTAACTACCAGCCCATGCTAACCTATAAAAACGAATAACTTGTGTACAAACGTAACATATTGATACTTGCTGCTACTGGTAAGTTAACAGAGAGTTATTATAAGAACTTTCTTGTAAAATAGTCGTAAAATAATTTTAACGTAGTGTGTAACGAAAATTTAATGGTAATGCATATCTCACGCAACTTTTAAGATTTCAGACGCATTAATGTAGAAAAAAGTGTTATGTGGTGTTTTTTGTTCTTCATTATGTAGTTTTCGATACAGAGTACGTACTGCTGTTTTGCTCGGTATAAGGGCTCAATACATACTGTTCTATAAATTATAAACAGAACTCTTAGATAACAAAGCTTTGATATTAGGTTCACGTCATAAGGTTTGATTATACTACTATGTCTCCTAGCGGCTCAACAATAATTATAACTTTAGAAGCCAGGTTTCGACCCCCGTGGTTGGCGGAGAACAGATATCTCATTGTGAAATTTTGTGCTTGATGACAAATAAATATATTATTGTTTTGTGTACACAAATTATCATCCTATTAGCCCTCTAGTGGCCCATAGGTATGTCTGCGGACTTACAAAGCTAAAACCTGAGTTTCGATACTTGTAGTTGACAGAGAACAAACTCCCTAGTGGGACAACCGCAACTCTAAAGATTTAGAACTGTACAATATGGTTTCGATACCTACAGTGAGAACAGAACAGATGGTGTAACATTGACTACTGTTTAGCGTTCAAAAACCGTCGTAATATCTGTTCTCACTGTTGCGGTATAAATAACCATCAGATTTTAAAAGTTATAAATTGTAAACGGAAGCCAACAGAGAGAAAATAATTTTTTTTTATCAGGTAACACATGTTAAAAGCCCGGCATGGCCAGGTGGTTAAGGCACTCGACTCGTAATCTGAGCGTTGCAGGTTTGAATCCCCGTCGCATCAAACATGTTCGCCCTTTCAGCTGTGGGACGTTATAATGTTACGATCAATCCCAGTATTCGTTGGTAAAAGAGTAGCCCAAGAGTTGGTGGTGGGTGGTGATGACTAGCTGCCTTCCCTCTAGTCTGATACTGCAAAATTAGGGAGGGCTAGCGCAGAGAACCCTCGTACAGCTTTGCGCGAAATTCAAAAAGAAACAAACAAACACATGTTAAGACTGACTGTGATGGACGATTAGTTTAAGAGGTCGGATGATATGATGTAAACAGACGTAAAACTGTAACACTCAGAGGAGTCTGAATATCGACTGTAGCTCCAAACAAATTATGGAGGTAACTAGAGCATATATTTTACGAAAATAGAAACGGTGGTGAAGACGACGCAGTAATTTTAATCAGTGTGCAGAGTAAGGGCAGTGCAATAGTTTTTATTGATTATCGATCATTTGCACTAAAATATTCATGCCATGATTTATCAAATTCGTTGTAACCTGATCCATCACAGCTTTAAGTTAAAACTCCAGAGGGATTGGTGTTGAAAATACAGGGATTTGATGTCACACCACCATAATTCTGCGGTGAAGATTATAAGCTATGAATAAAGATTTCATGAAGGAAAAAATTAATAACTTGGAGAAGAAGAGAGTTTGACAGTAATGTGTTGAGCTGTAGATTAGATTTATATACGTATAATGAAATACGTATAAAAATATACTGAAAACAAGGTAAAAAACTATGCATGCTAAGAGATTTCATTTTTTACATCAAAGGGACAATAAGCTGTCTACTGTTCCTAAACTAGGATGAGCCTACAACGACGAAACATCGACTGATTGATTGTTTGTTTGTTTTTGAATTTCGCACAAAGCTACTTGAGGGCTATCTGTGCTAGATATCGGCTAAAACTATAACATATATCTTTTTTATTTTTAGTGCCTTACAACTCACAATATTAACCTATAGTGATAAATGCACCTAATATCTTGTGCCTATGAATCATGTTTACTTTTAGCAGCATGTATGAGTTTGGTAAGTTACTAAAGTCTAAGTGTGTAGAAAATTGATATTCTTGGTTTGTTTTGAATTTCGCCCATCAAATTTAGCAGTACAAGACTAGAGGGAAGGCAGCTAGTCGTCACCACCCACCGCCAACTCTTGGGCTACTCTTTTACCAACGAATAATGGGATTGACCATCACATTATAACGCACCCACGGCTGAAAGGGCGAGCATGTTTGGCGCGATTGGGATGCGAACCCGCGACCCTCAGATTACGACTCGCACGTCTTAACACGCTTGGCCATGCCGGGCCTCGACTGATTGATATTTGTTGTTTTTTTTTTTTTTAATTTCGCACAAAGCTACTCGAGGGCTATCGGTGCTAGCCGTCCCTAATTTAGCATTGTAAGACTAGAGGGAAGGCAGCTAGTTATCACCACCCACCGCCAACTCTTGGGCTACTCTTTTTACCAACGAATAGTGGAATTGACCGTCACATAATAACGTCCCCACAGATAAAAGGACGCTGTTTGACGCGACGGGGAAGCGAACCCGCGACCCTCGGATTACGAGTCTCACGCCTTAACACGCTTGGCCATGCCGGGCCCCGAGTGATTGATATAAAATGTATTTATTATTTTTATTATTATTACTATTATTATTATTATCCTGAGAGTGAAGGTTGTTGTTTTTCAGGTTTTGTCACAGTAATGCAACGTTCTGAACAACAAATTATTTCACCAGTAATATTCCACAGATACGTTGAAATGAAATACGTTGTCATTACTAGTTTGTTAACCACTCATTTCGCATTCTGTGGGTCGTGAGTTTGAATCCGATCTTGGGTTTTACTGTTGTAAATTTACCGCTGTCACAATGGGGTGGGGGGACTTTTTAATAGGAGAATGGTTTTAAAAATAATATCAATAAAAACAAGTATGAAATATAAAGGACGTAGTCGAATATGCGATACCTAGAGATTAAATATTAAACAACGAAATGATCAGAAACTAACATTAAAATATCGAATAATCGGAAAGTGCGTTCGACACGAGCGTTGACAGTTTGAAGAAAAAGTCTATTAACACTCCTACGAAAAGTGGGGCCTAATAGGCCCCAGAGCAACTTGAAAGGTTATTAATATTAGGCTAATAATTTTGTATTTAAATTAAATTGCCATTTCATTTAATGAAATGAAATCAAATTAAATAGCAATTTCATTTAAATACAAAATTATTAGCCTAATATTAATAACCTTTTCAAGTTGCTCTGGGGCCTATTAGGGCCCACTTTTCGTAGGAGTGTTAAAAGCAAGAGCAACAGACGTTATAAGTGTATATATCGCTTATATTATTATATATATATATATATTGTTAAGATTCGAAGTTCGCAATGGAAGCTAATAAATGTTTTACGCAAGTAACTTAACACTTTCGTTAATTAATTTAACAAAACACGCTTTATATTTTTAAGAGGTTTTAATATTTCTCTATTCCAAAATATTTATATATATAAACTGTAAAGTGAAGTAGTTTCAACATATAGAAGTCTTAGAACCATAATATTTATAATCATGTGCCCAATATTTCACTAGCCCGAATTGTCCAGGTGGTTAGGGAGCTCGACTTGTAACCTTAAGGTTGCGGGTTCGAATTCCTGTCATATCAAACATTCTCGCCCATTTAACCGTGGGGTCATTATACTGTGACGCTCAATCTCACTTTTCGTTAGTAATAAGAGTAGCCTAAGAGTTGGCGGTGGGTGGTGATGAGTAGCTGCCTTCCCTCTAGTCTTATACTGTTAAATTAGGGACAGCTAGTGCAGATATCCCTCGAGTAGCTTCGCGCGAAATTCAAAACAAACAATACTTTATTTACTTTTTCTATTATTTTTATTTCAATTTAACGATAACTTATGAAGCAATGGTTAATATGAGGTAATATATTCAACAGTAAAGTTTTTGTTTAGTTAACTTTATTATAGAAGTCTGTTGTCATACGTATATAAGAATCTGGAATAAGAAGCAATAACAAATAGGCTTAGGTATAGTAAACCGTGCAAAGTACCTGACCACCGTCGTTAACCCTGAATACCGTGTTCAATTATAAATATTAGTAAATTATATAAAGATAAAATACTTAGATCACAATTGTATAACACAGGATCTAATTTTACAGGTTCGATGATAACATTTACGCAATATTGCGCATAATATACAGGGTACCTCCAAGCCCAATCACATGCAGTTACTTTTTGTTTATTTTTTTCTAGTACAGATTTACGGATATAGTAAGGCGACTCAAATACTAAAAATTAAAAATACAAAATAATATCTGAGTGCCAAATGACAATACGTTAGAAATATCCTTAACTTGTTTGTTTGTTGAGTTCTGTGTAAAGCTACTTGAGGGTTGTCTTCGCTGGTTCTAATCAATTTAGAACTGAGAAGCTGGAAAGAATGTGGCTAGTCTGTACCACTGAACTTAAACTCATTTACCAACGAAAAGTCGGATTGGCTATGACATTAAACTGCCCCCACGGCTAAGAGTATAAACATTCGGTGACGGGATTCAAATTTGTGAATCGCAGGTTGCGAGTCAAGTACCCTAACCATCAGACTTTTGAATTTGCATTGTGACCCATAGCTGTTTCAAGTTACATTTAAGGCTATTCTTGTTAACATTGCTCAAAAAATCGAACTTTGTGTCTTGATTAAGAATACCGTAAACGAAGTACTGAGAGACATGAATTAATTAGAACTTTCGGTAGCTACAAATTACAGTTAATTGAGTGTTGAGCATAATAATTAAGTTTACAATATATAATTAATTTCTAATTATCCCATGAAAGTTCGCCATGACTATGCATCCGTTAAAAATTTGCGTTCAGTATAAATGAACTTTTTGTTATATTGGATCGTTCCGTTAAATATAAAGCTTCCATACATTCTGTGGAATTTTTATCGGATAACACTTATCCAAAGCAACACTACGCATGGTTGGAACAATATCTGTAACTGTATACTGGACGAATATAAACATCTTGGTTATCGAACTACATTTTCCAACCATGAGGTTCTTTTATTAATTAGCCCGTTTGAAGCCGAAATGGCGAAATGTTGGAGTGTAAAGAGAGTTTTATTGTTCTGTATTTGTTGCAATGATGCAACTATCTCAACAATGAAGTTTTTAATTAGTCTTAAATAATATTTCCCAGATACTTTGAAATGTTTATGTCAAAATGTTTCATGACTGGTTTGCTAGGCATGGTTTGGCATGATGGTCGTCTGGCTCTGGCAATCTGTGGATTAAGAGTACGAATCTCTCGTCACCAAAATTGCTCACTCTTTAGTCTTGGTGGCGTTACAATATTATGGTCAATCCCATTTTTCGTTAGTACAAGATTAGGCCAGTATTTGGCTGGAGTATGAGCTTGTACATTGACTAATTGTCTATCTCCAGGCTATCGCTTCAAAATTTGGAATTGTTAGTACTGATAGCCCTCTAGTAGTAGCTTTTCACGAAATTCAACAAACAAATTAACTGATTTTGTGAAATAAAAACTACAACAATAGTTTTCAAAAGAGAGGTTAATCGTACGTAGATGAAACAGTTACTAAACCAAAAGTATATAAAATATTGGTTTCCTCAAATCTCAAAATCCATTTGGAAAGGAAAATCTATTGTTAGTTACTTATTTACTTCAAGAAAGAGTTGCTTGTTTTTTTGTACATAAGTCACTTTTATACATTATTTGAAAAAAAAAAGGAATCCAATTAACATATAAAGATAACTGTTTTGGTCATTTATCTTAAAATTATAAACTAAACTGTTGTCGTTTTACCATTTTAGATTAACTTCCCAAGCACTTTTTAAACTGAATGTTGGAGTTTTCTAATTTAATATTTGTGATTTGGTGTTTATTACATATAGAAATGAAGTACTGAAAAAAGCAGATTTTCCATTTTCAGATTCATCTGGAATAAAACTTCGAACACCCGTGAGCTTTGACGAATCCCAAGGTAAGGAACGCTCTTAATTTATTTCCTCAGCTTTGTCTTAAAGAGCGCAAAACAACAGTAAAAATATTTATCAAATCGGACAAAATGAAACAAAATAAAAGGTCCCATGGGACTCCTAGTAACTTTATGATTACGGACGAGTGTGAGAGAGAACAAACGTTATTTTTGGGAATAAGTAGATTAAAGTTTTCTCTGTGGTAATATAATTAAACTAAATACATTGTTATCAGATTAGACTGTGTTAATATTTTACACGAAAGAGCACTGAAGGCTGCCTGGAAGGGTTACTTTTTTTAACAACTCGTACAATTATACAGTAGTTGCTTGGCCGTCGATCAATTAGTAGACGTCACATAAAAGACGTTTCACATTACAGTTTGTACTCTGATGGCTTCAGTGAAACGTGCGTATGCCATGAATCACGAGAAAAGTATGCATTCTGTAAATTACAACACAACTTGACAAATGAACTTCAAAAGCAAGAAATAAAACATTTCTTATTCTTAATTTTGGTTTTAGTTACTCTTGAAACAGACCACTTTTGGGGAACCTGCGAGAGTATATCAAGTATTATATTTATGTTATCGTAAAGTGTATTAAACAAACGAACATTGTTAATTTATTAAAACATAACCAAAATTTAGAAAATAGTTCCAAACTTTTCATTGTCTTTGATTTGTTTGTTTATTTTGAATTTCGCGCAAAGCTATACCGGGGCTATCTGCGCTAGCCATCCCTAATTTAGCAGTGTAAGACTAGAGCAGTGGTTCTTAACCTGAGATAAATCAAACCCCATGGGTTCGGTGAATCAGTTTGAGGGGTTCGGCGGAGGTCAAAACACACACACTGTGTGTGTGTCCGTTCCGTTCACCCCACTCGTATGATTCGTGACGTCATGCTCCACTTGGCCATCATTGGCTGCGGCTGATCACGTCACATCACTTGGCCTTAATATCTGTGCTGCAGGGAACTTCGTGCGCTTAACAGTCGACTTGTGACTGTAGTAATCGTGCGTAATTTGTGATTTTTTTTCCTAATCTTTCAATTCCTTCATACTAACTATGTCGAGCAAAAACAGAAAGTGGTCCGACGAATACATACAATATGAATTCACGTGTATAACGGAACATGATGGTAGTCAACGTCCTCAATCCATAACTTGCAATGCCAAGTCGAGCAATTCTAGTCTAGCATCGGCAAAACTAAGAGATCACTCCCTAAAGCTGCATGGAGATGGGAAATACAAGAACACAACGCTTGCTGAATTCAAGGTAAAGAGAGCCAGGTTCGATGAAAAGGCTAGTTTGCCTGTTCTCGGCTTTGTTCCCATCGACAAACCGATCCTCACAGCATCGTACGAGGTTGCGTACTTGATCGCAAAGCAGGGCAAACCATACACCATTGGTGAAGCACTCGTAAAACCAGCTGCATTGAAGATGGCAAATATCATGCTGGGAGAAGCTGCTGAAAATAAGTTATTCCAAATTCCTCTTTCAAATGACACCATCAGCACCAGAATAGATGACATGAGCGATGACATCTTGGCTCAAGTAGTTGCAGATCTGATTTCAAGCCCAGCAGAATTCAGCCTTCAACTCGACGAGACCACCGACGTTTCCAATCCAAGCCAGCTTGTTGTATTCGTGCACTATGTGATGAACGACGAGATAAAATATTTTATTTTTATTTTGTAAACCTCTTACAACAACAACTAAGGCAGCCGACGTAAAGAAACTTGTGGATGACTTCTTCAGAGACAACGATCTTTCGTGGGATATGGTTTCGGCAGTTTGTTTGGACGGAGCTCCAGTCATGCTGGGATGAAACTCTGGTTTTGGTGCGCTGGTGAAAGTCGATGCACCACACATCATTGTAACACACTGTGTTTTGCACAGGCATGCGTTGGCAACAAGAACCTTGTAATTATTGGAATGAGTGAACTTTGTGCGAAATAGTGCCCTGAAGCACCGCATCTTCAAAGAGCTGTGTATTAAAATAGGCTCTGAATTCGAGGTACTTCTGTACCATTCTAACGTTTGTTGGTTATCCCGGAGAAAGGTGCTGAATCGTGTTTTTGCCATGCGTGTGGAATTAGCCCTGTTTTTGCGTGAGAATCAACATTGTCAGGCAGATTGCTTCGAAAAATCTGAGTTCATTCTCATTTTGGCGAACATTGCCGATATCTTCAATGCTCTCAATCAACGGATGCAGGGCGGTGGAGTCAACATTATTGAAGCGGAAGAAAACCTGAAGGCTTTTCAAAAAAAGCTACCGTTATGGAAACGACAAACAGAGAATGATAACTTTGCAAACTTTCTCCTGCTGGACGACTGTGTAAGTAAGATCGAAGATGTGTCTGAAATTGGAGACATTTCTGTACCCGGGGAACTGAAGCAAGCAATTGCCATACACTTAGATGAGCTCGCAAAGTCTCTCGACGGATACTTCCCCACCAGAGAGTCATATCCAGCATGGGTGAAACAACCGTTCACGTTTAGTGTTGCGACAGCAGATGTCAATGATGAATACCTCGAAGAAATCATTGAATTTCAGCAAAACCAGGTTTACCAGCAACTTTTGAGAACAACAACGCTCTCAACATTTTGGTGTCACCAAATCGTAGCGTACCCTCTCATTGCTAAGAAAGCCCTTGAGATACTCATACCACTTGTTACAGCGTATCTTTGCGAGCAATTCTTTTCGAGGATGGCAGACATAAAAACGAAGAAAAGGAACAATCTTTGTTGCGAAAATAATATGAGAGTGGCAATTGCCAAGGTGAACCCGCGCATTTCTGAACTTGTCTCTGAAATACAACAGCAAAAGTCACGTTGATTTGCAGTAAATATTCATTGGGTTATGTTTTTGTTTTTGTGTGAAATTCATATTTTGTTGGTTTTGTTCTTTGAACACAGTGATATTGTGTGCAACTGATGCACGGTTCATTTTGTGCACTAATAAAATATCTACTTATGTTTTGAATTTGAAAAAAATCATATTTTATTTTTCCAATTACGAAGGGTTCAGTGAATGCAAATACGAAACTTCCGGGGTTCAGTACCTCCAACAAGGTTAAGAACCATTGGATTAGAGAGAAGGTATCTAGTTATTACCACCCTCCTACAATTCTTGGGCTACTCTTTTACCTACGAATAGTGGGATTGACCGCACTTTATAATGCCTTTACGGCTGAAAGGGCGAGCATGTTTGATGTGACCAGAATTCGAGCCCGCGACCCTTTAACCACCTGTCCATGCTAGACCTTACTGCCTTTGGACTGGATAAAATATATTAGAACGTCTTTATATGCGTTTTACTCTTTTGTGGTTTGTAACTTACTCTAAGAAATTAATCCAACAAAGGGCATTTTCATTTTATTTTGAGGTATAACTGTAATGCGTGTGTGAAACCGTAATTTAAATTGTGTATAACTTTTTGATAGAAGTAATCTTAACTGTGCTATGGAAGAAAAAGATCTTGGTGTTGTGGTTTATCAGTCTCCAAAGCAGTGTTACTAATGGCAGAAGAAATAGAAATTAACATTATATCTACAGAAAGAGGTTATAATGTCATTGGTTAGACAGTATGATATCTGGAATGGAACGACTGTCCTACAGTAACAGGTCAAGATCTATGAAAATGTTTTTCTTGAACTAAAACGTAGTGAATGTTTAAGGGAATTGATTTTGCTCTTGCATCATCTTTTACTTCGTACTTATTGCTGAAAACGTAAGGACTAATGGATACAAGAATAAACTATGACAGTGTAGGAGTCATCATCATCTATAACGGTTTGGTTTTTCTAACAGGGTAGTTGGCCTTTAGGACAAGTTGCCTTGAGATATATGCGATGGATGTCGGTAATTTATGGGAGTTTAAGAAAAGCTCTCTTACTATTTCAATTATGAGGACTGACTTTGAGATTTTTAGAGTTAAATGTAACTTACTGTTCAGAACGGCTTAGAGGGACGAAAAGGTTCCTTGATGTCATGTTATGGTACGAAAACAAAATGCTACGGTAATTGGAATACTGCTAGCGGTGAAGATGTAAGTTTGAGCTAGTTGAAATACACCAAACTCAATTTAATGAATTTCATTAAAGTAATACGATGTTAGGAAAAGAAAAAAAAGAGCGAGAATCGTTTTGTGTGTAATTTGAAAATCCAATTTTTTTAACATTATTGTTTTAGGAAATGAATACGTGAATGGTGACTGAAAATTAAAAACGAATTGGTTTCTTGTAGTAATATGATGGTCCTTCTCGAATACGATTACACAAAATTAAATGTTGAGAACACAAATAGGTCATAGAGATTTAAAACATCCTTTGTGGCTCAGCGGCAGGACTGTGGACATACAATTATAGCAACTGGGTTTCAATACCAGCAGTGGGCAGAGCACAGATAGCCTATTTGTGTAGCTTTGTGCTTTACTACAAACTAATAGACTTGAGACACTTATTTAAATGTATCTATCAAGTCCTTATAAGTACCGAATATTTCTCTTGGACTTTAAGGCAGAGTGATCCAGACAAATATCGTAAATTAATTATGAACCAGTATTTTGTTTGCACAGATCAACTAATTAATCAAGAACCTCATAAAATCAACTTACTTTAACACTATTTAAGAAAGAGATTTGCCTGAGTTAAAATTTAATGTGTCTTTTAAACGAAACTATCACGTGCAATATTTTCTCGTATTTAAATTTTAAATTGCTCGATTAAAATAATCACAATAAGTTCCTATCGAGGGATCATTTAAATAAGAAATTTCCAATTATAAGGATTCAGTTGCGCGTGGATTAATTTCTGAATTTCTAAATATAAGTTATATTTAGACTTATTTAATGTGTAAGTATATACGACGGATCTATTTAAGTTCCATTGTCAATTGCAGACTATTAGGTTAGAGGTCCAGAAACATAGAAATTAGGTAATGGGTGTTATTAATGTATTTGTAAATCGTATGCAATATACATTCCAAAGTTTCACAGATTTGTTTCAGGACATATCACATCTCGTGGGAACTGTTCTTATTAGCTGAATTTATATCAGAGGATCCATTTATATACCAATTCAGGACATGGCGGTGGGTGGTGCTGACTAGCTACCTTCCCTCTTGTCTTACACTTCTAAATTAGGGATGGCTAGCGCAGACAGCATTGATGTATCTTTGCGCGAAGTTAAAAAAGAAACAAACAAACCGATTCAGATTCATACAAAATATTGATGTTACAAAGACTTAATTTTAAGTAAACGTTTATTATTCACCTAGTGTAGTAGCTTGCTTCGAGTTATATGTACTAGTTCTCTAAGACTGCAAGTATTTAGATAATTCGAAACAAATAAATACCAGTGCTTCAATAATTGAGTCTGTGATCTTTGTATAATAAGTTCAAACGTTAAGTTTTGTCAGTAACGAAAAACAAACATTGGCGAATAAGACATGCAAAAATAAACTCTTAGTAAATCATTTCTTGTCTTGGTTACTAATTACGTTGGCGAATTGTTATTCAAATAAATGTGAGGTTAATAAGGTAGTTTAGTGTGTTAGCCTCATGAGATTTTATTATCTGTCGAATTAAATAAAGTCAAGTCGCCAAGTATGTATAATTTAAAACTAAAAACAAACAAACAAACAAAAACAAAACCTATGGAGCTTTATCTTGAGATAAACCCACTAAAGGCAAAATTTATCGTTTTGAATTTATCTTTTATTTTTTCTTGTGTTTAACTTTAGAGGCACCATCTCATAGAAATAATTTTTTGTTTCAATCTTCTAAGGCAGCGAATAGGGAACTGAAGAAACAACAGTAGCGCCACCTCAATTAGGCAAATATTAGTAAATTTTGAGTGTGATATGTTTCATGAAATTAGAAATAAGTATCAGTTTATTCTCTTGTAATGTTAGTGTGGCCCGAAAACGTTTGAGTAATTCACTCGGAAGTTTTTTAATTTATAATAATTTAAAGTTTCGTACTAACAACTGGGACGTTGGTTCCTTCTGAGCTAAGTTATTGAATAAGCAAAAATTCGTTGTTAAATTAAAACAGAGTTATTTTGAAGTTAGAAGTAGTCATAACATTAATTAGAATGTAAGAAGTTGAATTCGCCTCGGGATTAAAAATTAGAAATAAATAAAGCTTCGCACAAGACTAAAAAAAACAATGGTACAAGTTTGAGGATTTCTTTTCAGAATCACCTAAACTGATCCAATACATTGTTTTTGTTTTTTGGAATTTCGCACAAAGCTACTCGAGGGCTATCTGTGCTAGCCGTCCCTAATTTAGCAGTGTAAGACTAGAGGGAAGGCAGCTAGTCATCACCACCCACCGCCAACTCTTAACTCTTAGGCTACTCTTTTACTCTCACCTATTTTAATAATGGGATTTACCGATACGTTACAATGCCTTTACGGTTGAAATGACAAGCGTGTGCGGTGACGGGACTCAAACTCTTGAGCCGTAAATTGCGAGTCCAGCGCCCTAGATCTCCAGCCCATTTCAAGTCTCGTAACGACTCCACCTTATAATTAGTTCGTTTCAGATTTTTCGCGTGTAACTATACAAATGGCTAGCTTCAAAATATTCCTAATTTTAAAGCGATATATTATAAAGAAGATAACTAGTCAACAGCACCCACTTGCTAACACTAGTCAGCAGCGCTCACCGTTAACAGTAGTCAACAGCGCTTACCGCTAACACCAGTCAACAGCAGCCGCCGCTAACATTAATCAATAGCGCTCACCGCTAACACCAGTCAACAATAGCCAGAGCTAACACTAGTTAACAGCACCTACTGCTAACACTAGTCAATAGCACTACTACTCGCACTAGTCAACAGCTCCCATCGCTAACTCTTGAATTATGTTTTTTGAGTGAATAATGGGGGGATGGTCGTAATTCTTTACAACATATCCATAGTCATATAGAGCAGAGCGAAGTTGTGTTGCAGTGGGACATGAGCCATTAATCCTTGGATTTACAGCCTGAATACGCCAATCACTAGGCCACGCCTAAACCTGTACACCTATAAATAACCATAATTTGTTTTATATATCAAGTCAGTTTTAGCTAATTCTCCCAAGAGGTAAACAACTGTGAAATTGGAATAACTTTTCCATGATCTGAAGAAGCAGAAAGAAGCTAGGAAGGAAACCAATTGAAATGGGTGCCATTATTTGATAAGATCCTTAAAATAGCCAAATGGTTAGGGCGTTTGACTCTCAATCTGAAGCTAAAAACAAACAAATCTTAAAAGAGAATTAAATTTATTTAAAGGCAGAAGATAGGGATAAAAAACAGCGTCACAGAGGGCTTGACTCTTAAACACGGTATCAACATTGAAGGCAGAAGATAGGGAAAAGAAACAGCATCACAGAGGGCTTGACTCTTAAACACGGTATCAACATTGAAAGTTATTTCTAAGAAAGATTTATTGAAGCATACTAAATACAAGAACTTTATATGTAATGTTGGGACAAATAGGACTTGTTATTTAATGCGGAGTATGCAACTTCTTTCAACATTTACATATGTAGTCAATGCCTCTAGCTTCGTAGTTCCTTATTACACTTATTACCAATCTGATTTTAATTTTGACTTCTGAATATATGAAAGACAGGCACAAATATATATCAGCTATAGCTATGTCTAATAGGATGTTTTGTAGGATATATTTGTGCATAGTATATTCTGTGTTGGTCGAAATATAAAAAGTTTCAGGCCCAAACCCATAACTTTGCGAAACATTTTGAAGTATGACCCCTGTAGAATTGCAAGAAAGACGTCAATTTCACATACGTCTGCTTCATAACTGCTTTCTAGTCGAAATATAAAAATAGCATAAAACCACTTCAATTTCACGATAATTTTACCTCTAGCTTGTGTTAAACTTGTGATGTCTGATTTATTCTCTTCAAGTATCAAGACGATCAGTCCAAAAATAAGAAGTGTGTAACAATTGTAATTATTGTAACAACTGTAATTATAGAAAATAACAATCAAAAATAACTCTTTTGTGTGTGGGACAAAATAATACACAAAATTACCTTTAAAGGCTGTATTGATATCTCAAATGATATATTTCACTGTTATTTGGCTGTTCTGACACATAATAAAGACAAAATGCATTTAACATGCTCTATACGTACTACGTCACATGCATGCCATAAATCAATGATGAAACTATAATGTTGAAACTATTTTTAAAGTTCTGATTTCCTGGGCATAAACAGGAAACCACACTTATGTTATTTTTGTAAAGGCTGGAACACGATTAATATTATTTGTTTGTTTTGAATTTCGCGCAAAGCTACACGAGGGCTACCTACGCTAGCCGTCCATAATTTAGCAGTGTAAAACTGGAGGGAATGCAGCTAGTCATCACCATCCACCGCCAACTCTTGAGCTACTCTTTTACCAACGAATAGTGGGATTGCCCGTCCCATTTTAACGCCCGCACGCCTGGAGAGATGAGCATGTTTGGTGTAACGGGGATTCGAACCCGCAACACTCAGATAGTAATTATATAAATATCTTCTTACTAAAAAGTTTCTAAAGCAGTGTTCTAAAGGTAACTTTGTGGCAAAACGAGAGCACACTTTAGGCGTTGGAGTTAAGTAGAACACTGTATAATGGGGTTTTTGTATTGTGACTACGACAGGTTTGTAGTCTTATAAGGCTTCAAACGTACTGCTGAGACACATTATACAAGATGAGTTTTATTTCCAAAATATTCTTTAGCGTTAATGAATTTTTAACCCCCTTTCTTTTAAGCAAGCAGCGTTAATCAGAGAATAAAGGTTTGAAACACTTTCTTTGGAAGAAACACTAAATAATTCTTTATCATTTCACGACAGGTAAAAAGTTGTTCGCTTACTGGTGTATTGAAATTATTCACAACATTTAAAGTCACTGACGAACAATACGACATCGGAAAGACACCTAGTAAATAGTTTACCTGTATCACAACAATTTAAAGCCACCAACCAACAATACGATATTAGAGACACAGTAACTAATTTACTTGTATCACAACAATTTAAAGCTACCAACCAACTGTTCGACATGAGAGAGACCTAGATAATGGTTTACTAGTGTCACAACATTTTTAAAGTCACCAACCAACAATACGACATTAGACAGGCACTTAATAAATAATTTTCTTCTATCACAACAATTTAAAGTCACCAACCAACAACACATTAGTATTGTTAGTAAATGATGGTTACTCGCTCCTCCGTTGTCTCCTAATACAGACACTTCTGTTTCTATTGTCTTTTTTGATAGGAACTACGCTAATTTGAGCAAAGCTGACTTAAACTGATAAAAAAAGGAAAGAAAAGGCTATAAGACGGAGAACAAATGTAAACGGGTTAAGAACGAACAACGTTAACACGATTATTATGATGTTTCTTTACATTATCATCTTATGTGTTAAAAGAGAAGAAGATGGAATACCAAAGACAAGTTTGATGAATAAGTATTGCATTCCTAACGAGCTTGAAGTTGAGACATCACGGTATCTTTTGGGACGAAAGAAATGTCCCACTTATAAATTACTTCGTTTTTTGTTGGTGACTTCGTATATGGCTAAAAGTCCAAGTTTTCGAAGAATACTAGTAATCTATTATTTGAAATATATATGCAAAAACGGCTCGTGTGGGTTGAGAAAATATCTTACGTAGAAGAGCGAACAACGTTTCGACTTTCTTCGGTCATCGTCAGGTTCACAAAGAAAGAGAGAGGTGACTGACCGGAAGCTGACCACATGTTTGGAAGGGGTTGTGTAACTGAGTGTCGGAATGTAGAGGGCGGTGTTAGATGTTTGAATCAACCCAAACGAGCCGTTTTTGCATATATATTTCTCTACAAGTGGGTTTTCTCGACATCACCAATCTATTATTTGGTATTATTGCAGTAACTAGAGACGAAAAATGTGAAATGTAACACGTTAATGTAAAGTGCCGTTTGAAATTGTTGTAAACAGTATAAATCACACACCCTGCTGGCCTGATGACGTCACTTCAGCAATACCCAACCTAAGTAACGGCGAAGTTTTAAAACACTAGGCCTAAACTGAATTGGTATGTCACGGCGTTTAACAATGTTCCAATTTGACCACCTGACAATTATAGTTACCTTGAGAAGAATGACAGATACGGTGTCAGACACACGCTCATTAAATTACAGATTCATATCTGTATAAAATAAAAGTAAAATATTTTGTTCGTGATAAACTCGAACTTCTTGTTTCGTTTATTTATCAGTTGAGTTTGTGTGGACTTTTATTTTATTTCTTCGTTAAACAATATACTATACTAACGTTTTGAAAACGTTTCAATGAAATTACTCTAACGTAATTCTAAATGGAGTAATGTGTCATTTAGCTGTTTTTATAAACATCAATAATGTTTTTCTTTGTCGTATCTAAGCACAAAGCTTCGCAAAGGACTATATATTATGTGTCCACCTAATGTGTTGATACCCAGTTTCTAGCGTTACACTCCAAATCAAGTCACGTGCAAACAATGAATATGTCTCGCATTCATGGTTTAATCCTTGATCGCAATAAATGCAAATTAAGTCAGTAAATTATAAAATCAGATAAATCTGTTCGTTTGTGTCTTTCGCAGTTGTTATACTATTAGGTATATTCAAGCAAGTAGGCTTCAAACACTTCATTATTAAAAACGGGTTTGTATTTCAAGCAATATTTTCTTGTACTAAAACAATCTGCTTCAACTTGAAACAGTTCGGCATAGCAAGGTGGTTAAGGCGCTGGACTCATAATCTGAGGGTAGCTGGTTCGAATCCCTGTAACACCAAACATACTCACCATTTCAGCTGTCAGGACGTTATAATGTGACGGTCAGTTCCACTCTTCATTGGTAAACAAGCAGCTCAAGAGTTGGCGGTGGATAGTGATGACTAGCTACCTTTCCTCTAGTCTTACGCTGCTAAATTAGGGACGGCTAGCGCAGATAGCCCTCGTGTAGCTTTGCGCAGAATTCAAACCAATAAACTGGAAACATAGAATTGAGTTAATAAATCAAACAGAATGTCGATCATAGAACTTCTGATACATTAAGAACATACATATTTTTACAACAAATAATACATAATAAATGTACACGCCATCTCATTATCTCTCAAAATACGTTATTAAGTACTTATGACTTAAAAACGTACGCTTAACAATGGCATTTGATGGTTTTGTATAAAATTACCGTTTTATCGCATTATGAAGTACTCGTGACTTAAAAACGTACGCTGAACAATGACATTTAATGGTTTTGTATAAAATTACCGTTTTGTCACATTATGAAGTACTTGTGACTTATTAACATGTACTGAAGAATAACGTTTGGTAGTTTTGTATAAACTTACTGTTTTCCTCAAGATTATGAAGTACTTGAGACTTAACCTACACAAAATAATGGCGCTGTGTAGTTTTTATAGAAACATTAATTTTAACTGCAAATGGACTAACTAATTAAAACTAGTTTTGAAAATATAGGATGCTAATTTTAGAAGATTGTACGGAAAGTTGTTTTATTTATAACGGATATTTATCAGATTGTTAAAACAAACGTGTTTACATATTAAAATATTTTAACCATAAAATAAGAGGCCCTGTTTAGTGAAAGCCAAAAATCAAAACTGTCTAAATTCTAAAATTACCAACAGATTTTACACTTTTATTAATTTATCTTTAACTTTCGCTGGTTAAGCAATAGCATTGTAGCCTTAAATTTAGTTTCGCACAGCGATTCGTTTTAAATAGGCTTAGTAATTTCCGTGAATAAGGGCTGGATTTTGTCTCCAAAGCGTGGACTCTTTTCATTCCTCTTCACCAATGTTTTAGAACATGTAGCGGATTTAATACATTACTCTGAGATCCTAGTAGTGTTACTCATCAATTCTGATTTAAGGTGACGACCTGACATGCAAGCAGTCGGTTGGGATGTTATGGGAAGTCTGTAACATCTGGTACGTAACGTGGTAAGAAGTGTTTGCACTTTGTTGTTTTCGTAAATTCGATCTCGAAGAAAAATTATTTTATCGTAAATGTTATCTTCGAACATCAGCAATGTTTAGTTTTTCTTCATAACACAATTACCTAATGACTAGATATTAAAAAAAACAAAACAACCACTTTGTCATTGGTTACAGATTTTAAAAAAACTTGGATTGAAACCAATGATGGTTTCTCGTTAGAGGATTATGCGTCGTACTAAAATTAGCGAAAGCTTTAGTAACTGTTTCAGCTTGTACATGATAGCAAATTTTTGTTAGAAACAAACAGTAATCAATAATATTTGACTCGACTGTTTGCAAGAGATTAAGTAAAATAAGATTTTATTGTGTTTTTTAACAATCTACTCACAGCTGGTACGAGTTGTTAAACTTTTATTAAAGTAGAGAACAAATGTTTCGACCTTCTTTGGTCATCTTCAGGCTAACAAAAAATATAGTAAAAATAATTGTATTAATAACATTGTTGCATCATTTATATGACGGCGAAATTACAACTTATAACAATGAAGACATTTTAATCGTAACAAGTTAAATTCGAAAATATTAATTATTTTAATTAAATTTTTATTTCAAATTAAATTAAACTGGTTTATTGGTTTTGATGTTGGTTAGTTTTCCTTCCTATTTTGTTTCAGCTTCTTAATATACAAAGTATCGAGCTTTCTCAAGGCAGTGCATTCTTTATATCATGAACAATAAGTTTGTGGAGTAGAAAGGAATGAATTAATCGAAATGAAATGAAGTGAAAAGTTGGTCTTGTTTTTACATTGTGCTACTGTATTGGTTTTAATGTGTTATGAATCACACTTGAGTTAACGAAACGGAAAACAATATTGCAACTAGCTTTTTCATCTACAGCCTGTTTCGAGGGTTGACGTCATAATTTATTGCTAATCTCATAAACCAATAAAAACTGAAACTGGTTTATACGAAAGAGTGAGAAGGAACGCATATCAGCCTAAAATACATTGATATTTAATAGAATCATGAGAGTTGCTACGTGGCTGGCGTGTAGGACTTTAGATCATAAGGTTCAGCGTACGAGTTGCCATAAATGTCCTAGATGTGGAGGCGATATAATTTTATAATTGTTTCAGTTAGTTCTTCTATTCGATTAATAGGCGGCAGGTGCTAGTGATCACCAGCTCCAAGCTAGTGAAGGTTATATCTGAACTTAGGGGCCTCTAATCTGGCCGCTTAGCTTAAGAGTCACATAAAATTTCATTCACGTTTCAAAATGTCACCAGTAATCTTAAACAGGAATAAATAAGTAGAAAAATGCGAAGGTTTAAAATAAAGAGATTCGACTTTAAAGAGAAATCGCATTTAAATCTTTGGTGGTTATTTATTTACTTAGTGACTTTCGAACAAACGTTTTTTCTCAAATTAGAAACAAGCCTATCTGTTAATTTTAACTACGGGAGCGTTTTAAAAGAAAACAATAGACATACAGGATGTAACACGAGATAGAACTTCGATAATTAACAATTTTGTAGAAACAATATAGTAATTATCAACATTATTGCACACGATACAACATCTTGAACTTCAACGACAGTTGTGTGTGTATATATGATGCAACGCAATCAACAACAGATGCGTGAATATACACGATACAGCGTCTTGTTAAAGAAGTTATCACTTTTTTAAATAACTGTAATATTTATCTCTGGAAAAAATCCACTGTTTGTTTAATTAAGTACTCCTAAGTAACTTTATCTATAATCTTATGTGAAGTCTATAAACCTTTAAATGTTATTGAATTCTTTTTATATTTGAAAAACTAATAAATGTGAACAGGTGTCATAAAACATGCATTAAATCAATGCAATGAACCAACAAATAAACAAATGACATTATCTTTCAGGTTAGTGATGAATTAGATCTTTGGTAAAAGATCAGGCCAAATGTTGGTGGTGAGTGGTGATGACTAGCTGCCTTCCTTCTGGTCTTTCACTGCTAAATTAGGAATGGCTAGCCTTCGCGTAACTTTGTGCGAATTTCAAAATAAACCACAAAGTTATTTAAATGTAATTTACTGAGCGACGTGTATAGTTCATTAAGTATTAACTACCTTATAAAGTTAACTGTGCAGTGATCGTCTAGTAGCACATTTAAGATTAATATGCCACAGTAAGACCAGCGTGTGTGTGACTGTTCAAAAATACTTCACAAAAAATCTCGTCCTTGTTGTTTAGGGTATATTGGTGGATGTTATCAGTGTCTCTTGGATATGACTTGTAGAAAATACAGATGTTGATATTTTAAAACAACGAGGAGATCTTATGTATGTACAAAAAAGTTCATTATTTAACTGATGTTTCTTGACGGGATCAACTGAAAAAATTGTTGTGGTTGGTATTCAAAGTGGCTTTTTGTACAAAGAAATAATTAATTAGAAAATATTGAAAGTGAATTTTAGCATTATATAATAATTGAAAAATACAAAATGTGGCCTTTGGAACATTACTATTACTAATACTTTTAAGTGTTTTGTATAACAATGTGGCTATTGGTAGGAGCTTTAGAACACTGATGTCACTAAAAGTGTTTAAGACTCCTGTATAACAATGTGAGTACTGGTAGGGCCTTTAGAACATTGCTGTCACTAATATTGTTTAAATGTCCTGTATAACAGTATGGATACAGGTAAGGCCATTAGAACAATGCTATCACTAACATTGTTTAAGTGTTTTGTATAACAATGGGGGTACTGGTAGGGCCTTTAGAACATTGCAATCATTAATATTGTATAAGTGTTTTGTATAACAATGTGGGTACTGGAAGGACCTTTT
Organism: Tachypleus tridentatus; assembly: GCF_004210375.1. Taxonomy (NCBI): domain Eukaryota; kingdom Metazoa; phylum Arthropoda; class Merostomata; order Xiphosura; family Limulidae; genus Tachypleus; species Tachypleus tridentatus. The sequence continues at coordinate 63,920,212 of NC_134833.1, read as the reverse complement.
AACACGTTATCACTAATATTGTTTAAGTATCCTGTATAACAGTGCAAGTATTGGTAAACATATTTTGGTTATTGGGAAGTCTGGGATAACCACTTTAGATCAGTGAACTGGTTACAGAAATCTTTCGAACCAATACAGTGTTTAGTCTTAATTTGAAATATCGGCAAATGGTTCTCCAGTTAATAAAAAATGTATTTATTTCAGTATAAATGTTGTGCATACAACTTACACATAGATGTGAAACTCTAGAAGTAATTGATGATATAATATAAAGGTCCTTTAGTAATATTATGTTTCTTTGCTACGCATTTATTATCACAAGTTTTCAAATGCTCAAGCTGTTCACAGGTATCTTCTTGCAATAAAGGATATTTTTAGATGTTTAAAGTGAAATCGAATTATACCATAAACAGATCTAACGAATAGCAATGCACGGTGCAAGTCTTTTATTACAGATATTGTATAACGAAATTAAACTACTACACGAAAAACAACTATAAAGAAATAGATTTTATAATATAAACAAATTATTCTCTGTTGGTTCTAATATCTAAAAATATGGATTTGATCTATGTGGCTTACTTTCCACTCTCTCATCTCGTTTTTAATTTAGAAGTTGAAAACTTTGAAGAAACACTTTTGTCAGAGCTAGGTTTAGTACATAGATACCTATAACAGTAGATTGAAAAAAATATATTTGTTGATGGAAATGATATAAGAAATAAAAAAGGACGTCGTTGTCAAGTGTACACAACACAAAGTCATAATCAGTGACCCCAAGTTTATTTGTTGTTGTTTTTTTTTAAATCAAAGAATTGTTCAGTTTTTTATGCAGTGAATGTCCTCGTGGTTTGATGGAACAGTTAGTTGTAAATACGCGCAAACGATGGAAGAATGAATCTTAAGAAAACCAAATGACTGGACGAACATTGAAAATGTTTAGGTTTTCAGTACACGTTATCTATTTGACTGTTTTCCGTTTAGACAGTTTTCTGTAGATTGATGCACTGAACAAGTTATGAATACAAAGTAAGGAAGACGTTCACTATATTCGATTTTTACAATAACCACGCTTGATTTTAAAAGAATGATTTTTCACTCGTTCCAGAAGTTCACTTGTTTTCGATTTGATAATGTATTTTCAAATCAATCGCGATGAAGAAGGTCCAGCAGGTGATTTCATAGGTTTATGGATTTTACAATATCTGTCCACTATTTTTTGGTAATACTTTTGTACATCACGTTCAACGAAAACCCTTTTTTTGTATTTGTTTTGAAATAGGAAAATGTTATTATCCTAATAGAGAATCTTCATATACAGGCTTGTCTAACCCTAGTTGCCTTAGGACTTTCTATATTGACTGTGAATGTTTCTATCTTTTCGCTGATTGTTTAAATAAGGGAAAGTAAGATTTTCTGAGAAAATCATTACATACTTTTTTTGTTTTTTTAATTTTCTTGGTAAACATTGGTAAAGCCTTTTTTTCATTATCCTTTGAGTACAAATACGTTATTTCTTTTCAATTTTTCGTGGAGTCGAACAAAATCTATAATTAAACATATAATCTAGGTATATATATATATATATATCATACGAGAAAAGAATATCAAATCTTGATGTGTGGGCATTTTTTTTTTCGTACTAGATGTTGTCGAATGTTTCACTGCAATAAGATTACACCAAAACACTTGAACGTTTTTTTTCTATCTAAAAATAATAGTAATATATACAAAACTTGATACTGGAAGCGTACAAAGTAAGATTTTAGAACTCTGAATATAGTACAAACAAATATAGTGAATCAAACCCAATTTTTGTGTTAAATGTTTTATTAGTCTATAATTGCTTTCATTGAAATTTAGTCCTAATTCCGTGAGAGATACTGAAGTGTTAAAAACTTTGTTACTACAAATATAGCTTAGTTGTAGCAGACAAGGTTACTGGAGCATACATCCAGGGTTATACTGCTGCTTAAATTTTTTACTTATATATTTTATATGTTATTGTTTGTTTTTTGAAATTCGCGCAAAGTTATACGAGGGCTATCTGAACTAGCCGTCCTTAATTTAGCAGTGTAAGACTAGAGATAAGGCAGCTAGTCATCACCACCCACCGCCAACTCTTGGGTTACTCTTTTACCAACGAATTGTGGGATTGAGAGTCACATTATAACTATCCCAAGGCTGAAAGGGCGAGTATGTTAGGTGTGACGGGGATCCGAACCCGCGACCCTTAGATTTTGAGTAGAGTGCCTTAACCACCTGGCTATGCTGAGGCCGATATGCTTTAAGTGCTATTTCAACGCATCGCTAGGGATAAAATAATTAATAGTGCTCCCCAGCTGGACATTTTCTAAACTCTACAATAACATGTGCATCTCAACGTTGAAAGGTAAATGCAGATGATATATGTGTAGGAGACTGTCGTGTGTGAGTGGCTTCCTCTAATTTAGTAGAAAATTGCTTGTTGTACATTTGTTATGTGTGTATTAACATTCGGCATTATAAAACAGAGGGAAGTGAGTAGTAGCTGACAAAATAAGTTAAATGTAGTGAAGTTAAAATGACTTTGAATAATCACCACGTTACTATAGTTCATGATACTCTCAGTCATACTCTCTCTGTCACCCGCCCAACTTGACAATAGCCTTGAAGTTTCCATTCTAAGAAAGCTCCTTATTAGAGCTGTCACATTCAAAGCATACTACTTTTCTCCGCGTACATTCTAGTGTACAAGTACAACGGTTTCCTAACATCTTTTTAATCGAGTCGAGCGACCAAAAACCCATATTTGCTGCTCCTATCGATTTTAACGGCATATCTTCAATATCATGAAGGCCTGATTCATTCTTTGGTTGCTTTAGGTATGCGTTGGTTAAACGGACACGTCACGGAAGGGTCTTGATTCGCTTTTCTAGATTGAGATTCTTCTTGATAATGTTGTACATTGTTGCTTGTGGTACGCGGATGGCTTTACCATTGACCCATGACAGTAGATTCTAACCTGTTACAAATGCTGGGCCTTGTTTACCATTTCTGGGATACGAATTGTTGCAGAACCTTTTCTGAACAGTCCTGGTGTCCTATGTTGATCCATATTCCTTTGTTTTCCAATGTCATTAGGTATACGAGAGATCCTGTTTTTTATCGAAATTCTAAACCCATAATATGGACACATCCTTAGTTTAATCACAGTTTCATATCACTTATACTAAAGACATCAGCAGTTTCTCTCTATCAACACGATCAGATCTTAATTGAACTTTCAGAAATCAAGTGAGCTTTAAAAAACGTGAAGTTAAAAGATAAAAGTGATAACGTTAAAAACCAGCCTTCGATACCCGTAGTGGGCACAGCACAGATAGTTGTGCATCGTCACTGAATAGCTTTAACTTAACAAGATTATATCTATAAAGACAGAATCCATTACTTTATCATTACGAAACAGCTTCAACTAATTTGAGATACTTTTACTGATAGCCGATGATTAATTTTCATTCTGATATATAATCTGCATTATGTACAGAAATATATATATCATAATTGTCCATCCGATCTATTTTGATTATATCAAACAACTCTGACCCGGGATGGCCAGGTGTTTAGGGCGGTCGACTCGTATTCTGAAAGTCGCAGGTTCGAATCCACATCATACCAAACATATTTGTCCTTTCAGCTGTGGGGACGTTATAGTGTGAGGTCAATCCAACTATTCGTTTGTAAAAGAGTAGTCCAAGAGTTGGTGGCAGGTAATGATGACTAGGTGCCTTCCCTCTAGTCTTACACTGCAAAATTAGGGACGGTTAGCGCAAATATCCTTCAAGTAGCTTTGCACGAAATTCAAACACAAAACAAAGAAAGAAACAACTCTCATAAATATCTAATATGAAAATAGTTACTTCGTAGTTGCTTAACTACCACGGAAATCTACTATTTTTATCCCAAAATGATACAATTCAATGTATGAAGGTTTGGTTTAAGACACGTTTCTCTGTACTCTTTCCACTTAAACAATGAAAGTTTGTATTTATTTTTCCCGTCTAATATTTTCTCTCTCTGGGAAGGAGTCTTATAATTTATTTATAATACTTTCTTCATGTTTATATTTTAGACTTTGTATATACATTCTCCAATGAGTTCAGTACCGTTAGGTACATTTTTAATGTATATTATGTATATTATTCTGTATATATATTCGTTGATTTACATTTTTACTCATCATATTCTTCAATAAACCTCTACAACGTTTCATTTGTGTTCATTCCTCGTCTTCCACATCTATTAACTTCCTTCCACTTTTCTTTCTTAGTCAAACCATTCATGTTCTATCCTTCCCACTATTATATTTCTCAAATATTCACATTCATACACATTCCACTGTCTCTCCCTTTTTTGCGCCTTTTTTACCACCCGCTAGGTCAACGGTAAGTTTACGACCTTCCAACACTGACATGTGGAGAGGATCATGCACAAATAGCCCATTGTGTAGCCTCACTTTACGAAAAGAAATAAAGAAATAGCTTCTAATTTTGTGATGCTCTTAAATCTTCTTATACCGAATTATTATTTGAGCATGTGAATCTGATCGATAATTTATCATGTGTTTTTAACGTTGTTTTAATACCCACAGTTTCCCTGTTTTTGTCTTTTATGATAAGTAAGTTATTTTACTGCACTCCATTTCTCGTGGACATTTTGTCCAATTTTTGTTCTCGTCATTCCTACAATACTTTTCTGTATAACTGTCATATATATTTCCTCTTTACTCAATCTTATTATTTCTCTACTTCAAACACTTTCCAATACTTTAAAACTCATGATTTAAGTGCCTAAGAATTAGGAACACATAAGCCTAAAAATTTCTCATCAGAATTTTATCAGTTACAGATGCTGCTTTCCAATATTTGTCTCAATTTCAGTATCTCACGACTGTAACAATAGTCTTTTAGATGTACTGTTTGTCTCCTATAAGTAACTGTCAAAGAAGCATTTCGTTGAACTCCAGAACTAGTCAGATTTCTGGTTTATATATAAATAGCGTTATAGGGAATCATTCTTTTCTCATCTTTTAAGAGTTGGGATGACATACGATAGGCCAATCGTGCAGTGGCTTGTGAGATACAAAAGGTACATCTGGCTATATCAAGAGGAATGTGGAAAACGCTTTGTTTGACACTTGTGAATGGACAGTAGTTACAGTTAATGTTGTTTTAATGACTCAGCACTCTAGCGGGCCAAGCGTGGCTTAGTTGTTAGCTTGCCGGACAATGGATCTTTGAATCCATTGTTCAGATCTTATTACAGTAAAAGAAATGTGCTTCACATTTTGGGACCTTTATTGCGTTATAAGAGTGAATGTCATTTGCTACTTGTCAGTCAAACAAAAGTAGCCAAATGGTTGGAGGTAGACGCTATTAACTAACTACCTTTCCTCCAGTTTATTAACTCAATAATATGGATGGGTAGCGCAGAGTATCTTTGTATCGTAATTCGAAAACAATCAGCGCCTTCACGCAAAAGTTAAGGCAACTAATATAAAGCACAATGTTTAAAAATAATCAGTCAGTTGTAGATGTTTTAAATTAATGGTTTATTTTTTTAATGTAATAAATATATTTCACAGTTTTTGTAAATGGCTGGAAGAAGTTTCCTTCTTAAGAAATTTTGAATTTTAAAGAATATTTGTCTGTTTTAGAGGAATAGAACCCACGGTGTTGTCGTTATAAGTACCTAAAATTATCGCTGTCTCACTGCAGGATATGCATAAAAGGGAGCTTAAGTTGATGTGATTTTTATCACATATGTTAGGTCTATTATCCTACAATACTTTTCGTTATCCTATTCAATTGTCCCTTTATTTCAGCTCTTATTTTTATCTCTACTGTACAGATTTTTGGCCATATTTTATCCTTCATTTTAATTACGTTTGAAATATTCCAAAAAAAAACCAAAACAAAACAAAAACTTTTCAATTATCTCGTTTATTCCTCCTCCATCATCTGCTACTATAGTTATATCATCCGCAATTAATCAGTAAATCGTAATTTTTTTTCATATACAGTTCCTCCTGCTTGTGTTTCATCTTCCTATCTTGGATTAAATATATATATATATTAAATAATAGTGAGTTTAATAGACTATCTTGGACAGTAAAAACGTTTTCGTTTTGGAGTGTCACAAATATAAGGATAGGAGAGTAGTTATTAGTTAGGATAGATGTTAGAATGACTGATTTTTTTTTGGTTACCCATCTTAACGCTTCATCAGTCAAAGCCAGCCTGGAATGATCTGGTAGTTAGGTCCTGGCATGGTTCTGTGGTTAAGACCTGACAAGGTCTAAAGGGTATAGTCTGGAATGTTCTGGTGATTAGGACTGGCGTAGCCCAGTCGTTAGGGTCTGACATGTTCTAGTGGTTAGAGTCTGTCATGGTCTAGTAATTAGAACCTGGCATGGCCTAGTGGTTAGGACGTGGTATGTCCTTGTGGTTTTGAGCTCGACTGGTAATCTACAGATAGTGGGTTCAGATACCGCCATCGAGGACGTCTGTTCTTTCAACAGTGGGAAAGTTTATAACGCGAAAATCAATCCCTCGTTTTCGTACTAAATGAATAGCTTAAGATTTATCGGTGGGTGGTGTTGCTAACTGCTTTCCTTCTATTATTTCGAAGTTAGAAACAGGTAGGACAGGTAACCCGCGAATAAATTCCCATGAAATTCAACAAACAAACAAATAATCAATCAAAGTCATGTGTAATCATCAATCAATTTAGCGCTCGAGTACTTTTGATTCCCTGGTGGTAGAGTACAGAAATAAATAAAAACGGTGCCGTGCGTGAAAGTGCAATTGAAGATACAATTCTGATACTTTTTTCAAAGGCACTAAAGCATGATATAACGTGAGATGATAAGACAGATTTCTTTGAAATCAATCTCCTAAAAACCTCGAGATATCTAGGACTATATCTTCTGTTTTCAATTTTATCACACGTCTCTATTCTTTCACGTGAAATATGGTTTTCGCTTATGTTATTGATGTTTTCAGGGAAGCACTGAAAGTCAGTACGTTCGATATTAATCAAAACTTCGGAGTAGAGCTATTGAGTCTGTCTTTCCACCAAACGTACACATTTTAAAATATTTTAATGAAATCTCTATGACATACAGATTAAAAGGAAGGATTATACATCTATAAGGTAATGTACGTGGGTGTCTTTTAAACCAAACAATTCAAACAGGAGCATGTATTTTGAGGCCTTTAGTGAACCTATTTGTTTGATGTTTTCTTATTTAGTTATTTCTGTGATCCCCTGAAAACATAATTTTGTAACTTACGTGTATATAGTAAAATATATCGTTTTTGGTCGTTTATTTGTTTTATTGAATTTTGCCCACAGCCAAAAGAATGCGATTGTCGTACGTTTTATTAACTGGCAGTAAAGGGGTATAGCCAATCACCCTACCACCACCACCAACTTTCTTGGACTATTGTAACCTGACCTAATACTGATATTTGACAGTTACTTTCGTAACGTATCAACGTCACCCCCCAAAGAAAAACAACACCAAACGTGACTTTCTATTTTCGTTACCACAAAAGAGTCCGTCAACACTAAAATCTTTTTATTTAGCCTCCATTTTGTGTCAATTGCTTCTTTTCTTGTCTTACTAACACTAAACTCCCTTTATTAGCTTCCATTTTGTGGCAGTTGCTTCTTGTCTCACTAACTAAAAGCATCCAGTAATCTAGATTGATTGGTCTAGGTTTCTCAGCCATAAGAGAAGAAGGGGGATGTGACGTATAACTTTGTCCCAAAGATGTTTAATCTCGTTATCAGGAAGACAGCCGACGTGATGATGATGTTTTGAATTAAGCACAAAGCTACACAATGGGCTATCTGTGCTCTGCCCACCACGGGTATCGAAACCCGGTTTTTAGCATTGTAAGTCCAAAGACATACCGCTGAGCCACTGGGGGGCAACAGCCGAAGTTACTGTCATTCCTCTTCGAACCTTTTAGACACAATTGCATTGTTCTCTTGAAATGGTCTTCGTTTCTTAGGAAAGAAATGCAGGACTATCAAGTGGACAATGGTTAGCAAGAATATTAAATTATATTGTGTGCGTAATTTACCTTTATAAATGAAACAAACGACCCAGTTATTTACGTGATGGTTAACAGTGGCGCATATAGTACTCGAGTAGGTATGTGCAAAAATTCAAAACAAACAAAAACAAATAAGCTCTCCAAGTGGCTCGGCTGTCAGTATGAAGATTTATAATGCAAATAAAGTCAGGTTTCGTTACTAATTATGGGGACAGCACAGAGAGCCCATTGTACAGATTTGTTTTTCATAATAAACAAACAAGTAAAACTTTCCGTGATAACATTCTACAGTTCTTTATAAATCCCCAACGTCTTACTCTGTTGTTTTTATCTTATTTCTACTTTACCCTTGTGGTAAAATAAGACTCGTCGTTACTGGCTGAACTAAAATCAGGTTTTTCTGACTGCAAATGCATAACGCAGTTTTTTGAATCTCGCCTGCAATGTGACAGTTTTCATGTGAACTAATTTTGAGTGATATATTACATGAAAACAAACAAACAAAAACAAACTATTCAAAAACAGCCATTTCTATGTGTTGTGCTACTCTTGTGAGATCGAATAATGGGATTTGATCTCCACTCTTACAACGCACCTACAAATGCTCAAGGCAACAACAGTTCAAGAGTCACGAAACCTCATCTAGCTTTTACGGCCACGTTCAATCCAGAAACTTGCAGCTGATGAAATATATAATAAATAAGTGCATTTACTTCATTTGCAACTATAAATTTAATATTGTGTTTACGTTTCTTTATGGCCCGGCATGGCCAGGTGGTTAAGGCGCTCGACTCATAATTTGAGTCGTGGGTCGATTCCCCTATCTCACTGAACATGCTCGTTCTTTCAGTTATGGGGCGTTATAATGGTAGGTCAATCCCACTATTTGTTGGTAAAAGAGTAGCCCAAGAGTTGGCGGCTGGCGGTGAGCGGTGATGACTAGCTGCCTTTCTTCTAGTCTTACACTGCTCAATTAGGGTCTGCTAGCGCAGACAGCCCTCATGTAGCTTTGTATGAAATTCAAAAACAAACAAACGTTTCTTTATCATTAAAGGTAACTGAAGTTTTGCAAGTGCAAATTGTGAAGATATATTTTACCTGTTTGCTTTTCTCTAAGGACGATTTCTTAAAACAGTTCTTACATTTGATTTGGATTCAATTTATCAATATCAAAGTATCGCAAGAAACCACAGGCTGTAAAATATAGAATTTTAAATTAACGATTGTATAAACTGCTTCCGTTCCTCGATGACAATGTTTACCGTCAATATTTAATTAAGCATTATATCGAATAACATATGAAGATCCGTTTAATGAGAAGAAATGATTATTATAGGATTAACTAACTTACATTTACTTTTTTTTAGTTTTTTAGCACATATGTTATACTTTAGTTATAAAGGCTTGGATATAAGTATTCTATTAAATGGTAAATAACTACCCTTATTCTTGTTTCTCTTGCTTTTCCTCGAATTTCCTTATATTAGTATTCTCTCGTGGCTAGTTCGATTCAAAGCATTAGTTAATTATCCAGCAAAAACGTACAATGAAAATTAAGTAGGATCTGTGTAATTTTACAAAATATCAGCCGCCTACTTACCCTCGTGCAAAATTAAGTCAAAACGTAAAATGGAAAGACTTTTATAGAGTTTAATTTTAGCATTTCGCACAAATATACTCGAGGGCTATCTGCGCTGTCTCTGGCTTAGCCGTAAATGACATAAGGTGAAAAAGTTAGTTATTACCACCCACCGCCAACTCTTGAGCCATTGTCTGACCAACGAATAGTGAAATTGATCGTCATATTATAACGCCCCCACGGCTGAAAGAGCGAACATGTTTAATGTAAGGGGGTTTCGAACCCGCTACTCTCAGATTACAAGTCAAGTGCCTTAACCAACTGAGCGAGCCGGGCCGAGTATGTGGCTTGTATTTACAACTATGACAGAAGTTTTCTTACGTTGGAAGTGTTTGATATGGGGAATAAACTAAACTACATAATTCGTTTTTATCGATCAATATTTCCAACTGAATATTTCCCCTTCCTGCAACAGATAAACAAAGTATTCCAAAAGAAGCCAATTTTGATGTTTAAGAATTTTCAATCGAAATAAAAACTTAGAAAATAAAACTGTTTTTTCTTTCCATTGTTGTTATAAAGGTTTGCTTGTTTGTTCGTTTTTAAGCAAAGCCATAATAGGATATCTGCTGTCTATTGCAAAGAATTCAACCACGGATTTTAGCGTTGTAAGTCCTTTGACTTATCGGTGTTCCACTTGGTTATTTTATTTTTACAAAGCGTTTGTATCAGTTGTAATTTCGATTTATCATTACTCGTAACATTGTCAATTTAAAACTCAAAACTAGTGTATTAATGACGTTAAACGTCAGTGTAACATGTTTATAGATTAAGTTCACGTCGTGTTCAATGACATTTAAATGTACATTGGGGTTACAGCTATTGGTCCGATATTAAATAGTTTTGTAATCCACGTTTTTGTACAGAATTTCCAGAATTCACGACAGTTGTAGGAGGAGTCGCTGATCTACCGTGTAATGTATCTCGACCGGGTCCCGATGATGCCGTCTCCCTCGTTCTCTGGTACAGAGCGGACATCAACCCCCCGATATACAGTGTTGACGCAAGAAACGGTGATCTGATGGACGCAAAACATTTTTCTTCTGACCTCCTAGGCAGTCGAGCGTTCTTTGACTTACGAACCCAGCCTGCTATTATGAAGATAAAGCCAGTTCTAGAGAAAGACTTTGGAGATTATAGATGTCGTGTGGATTATCGTTGGGCAAGAACGTTGAATAGTGCAGTCACCCTGACGGTGAAAGGTGAGGTCCTTATACAACTGTATATTCTAAAGGCACTGTACATATACACACAATGATGTATCGTAGTATCAAAAATTATCTTAATCACCCTCAGTGAGGTCCTCGTAAAACTGTCTTATTAAGACATTATAGATGTTTATAAATTATCTACTATATATGTATATATGTGTATATATATACATTTATTTATTTCTGTAATATCGATATTGTTATTCTTATTAATATGTAATTATTTTAATGGCATATTACTTACAAGTGGTCATGCATCCGTATTCAACTCCTAACATCTAAAAAATCAAGATTTGAAATATACGCACACATTTTGGTGTGTTATATGTAATATGATCTATGAAACATAATAATACCATCATATATCATACTTGTTCAATGAAATGTTCTTTCTGAGGCGTCTCTGGTTTCAGTCACTGTTACAGATGTCATTTAATATATCTCAGAACGGCTGGTATGGGTTTTAATAATTTTGCTAATAAAGCAGAGAACAACGTTTCGACCTTCGTAGGTCATCTTCAGGCTATAAAAGCCGTTCTGAGATATACTTTTATTTCGAGTGGGTTTCTTGTCATCGCGAGATGTCATTTGAAACGGTCGTTGTTATTAAAGAAACATGGATAACGTAGGTGTGGCAAGAATGTTAACTCATGTGTATTTATGTTTGATTTTTGCCATAAGAAACAGGCAGACGTTACTTATTTAGCGATTCCTATGAGTTTTGGCTTTATTATTATGAAACTCATAACATATATATATATTTCTAATAGAATTATAAGTAATTTTAGCACGATCCAAGGCTCTTTGGTCAATTGTGGATACTATGACGAAAGGTTAGTATTTTGAACAGCCGTGAATGTTATGACAAAAGGTCAACAGTCTGGACAACTGTGGATGTTATGACGAAAGGTTAACAATTTAGTCAACTGTGGATGTTATGAAAAAATTTTAACACATATTTGAAATACAACATTTCTATTAGTTTTGAATATTCCTAATAAAACTATTTTTTAAAAAATTTTGTTATGCTATAAATATTTGCGGTTATAACATCCATACTGTACTCAATTTTAGCATACTGCAGCTCAAATCATACTTGTATATTAAAATAAATACAGTAAACCTTCTCGTTCCTACGTGTAACTTTCCTTACCATATATATATATTTTCTGTCAGTAAATGACTTTATTATTATCGTGTAGATATTGCTGGTAATGTAGAAATGTCCAGATTATCGAATCTAATTTCGACTACTGGCTTGTAAGAATGGCGCTCTTGGTTTTAACAATAAATTGACGTATTCAGCAGGTTGTAAGAAACTGAGTCGTTTCCACAAGGATAAGAGGTCTTGTTTTTTAAGTTTGGTTGACGTTAATGCAACTTGACATTCATCTCGAGTTCGTTAAGACTCACATGTGCACTTATGCAGAAATCTTATTAGTGTTTAAAACTATAATTGATCGCGACTATAATTTTAGATGCCGGAATTATTGATATTGTTTGAAAACTATTAAACTCATCTTTGAAAAAGAAAAAAAAAGGCAAATAAAAAAGAAACACCGGGCCAATAGAAAATGTATTGTTTGTTTTTCTGTTTTTGAATTTCGCACAAAGCTACTCGAGGGTTATCTGTGCTAGCCGTCCCTAATTTAGCAGTGTAAGACTAGAGGAAGGCAGCTAGTCATCACTGCCCGCCGCCAACTCTTGGGCTACGCTTTTACCAACGAATAGTGGGATTGACCGTGACATTATAACGCCCCCACGGCTGAAAGGGCGAGCATGTTTGGCGCGACGGGATGCGAACCCGCGACCCTCAGATTACGAGTCGCACGCCTTAACACGCTTGGCCATGCCAGGCCTAGAAAATGTAAAATATCACAAGCAGCAGCTTTAGTCCAATCAAAAGGCAGAAATTAAACGTCATTTTTGGTACATCATAAGATAAGAGGAGCACTTTACAAGAGAATGAATTAAACTTGAATTTTCATTTTTAAAAATCGTATTCCGTTCTTATGAAGATATATTTCGAGTTACGAGCATTGGTTTGGATTGAAAGGTTTAAACATTTCTGTCACTCTTTCGGGGTTTTTATTTGGTTAATAATTTCCAACATAAATCAGTAATGAAACAAAAATTTTGGATGAAAAAAAATATATTTAGATTCGATGTTTTTCTCTCATACTTGCCCCCCCCCTCAATATACAGAATGAAACGTCGTATTAACAGATAGTTCATTGTGTAAAGTTTTGCTTAAGAATGAAACAAACAAAAACTTTCGTTGTGTTTGGATTCAAATAAACACTTATTTCTCAACCAGCTATAGAGAATGAAATGTCATATTAACATTTTCATCGAAGATATTAATATTTGTATATAACGAAACGAATTGAATTTGGAATCTCGTGTATTAATCACATACTTTTATGATATCCAAAACAAAGCGGTGGGAATAAAACGGTCACAAATGCTGATGACAGTTTCTGATTCATAAATAATTCATGAGCGAACTGTTTGTTGTAGTCGTTTTTTTTCGTACAACCTCCGAAAATACACAAACAACGAGGGAGCTGGCGTAACCAGAATCTTCAAAATTTATTTTTCAGCTTGAATCGAAATTTTGGTTTGAGGTTCAAGCTCAGCATAGGACTGAAATTTGATTTACAGACTTAGGAAAGTACAAGAAAGAAATAAGAATGCTTTTAAATTGGAGGTGCTCCTAAAACTGTATTACAAACAGAGTAAATTCATTTCAAAGTCCAAACACAAACTATGTAAGTTTAAAAAAAAGATAGAAGAGTTAAATAAATTAATTTAACATTTACTTAATCAAAGAGATTCTCACGAGAATAAAATATTTTAATTCATTAGATTTGCATTTGATAGAACGAACAAAAGTTCTCAAGCTAAGTGTGACTCTATGTTTATTGTGCATTTTTCACAGGAACAAGGAGACGGTTTAGTATATAAACAATCAATATTTGATCAAGTTGAAAAGAGTCAGCATGTGCTAAAACGTGTACATTAAATATGTACTAACACTTAAACCATTAATATGTGCTATCGCTTTTATATACTACTGAGAAGCACTAAACTTGGTTACAAAAGTTTGTCTCATCTGGAAGAATAAGAGAACATATAATTTGACATTAAAATAATTCTGTTCTGTTAGACATATGGTTTCAAACCATACTTAGAACCACTTAGAATTTCTATTGGCCTCAAAGCATACTTAGGACCACATCATATTTTTATTGGCTTCAAACCACACTTTGAACCATTTAGCATTTCTATTGGTCTCAAGACATACTTAGAACCAGTTAGCGTTTATTTTTTAAAAAATACGTTTAACTTCTGCATGTGATTGACAGACGAAAACATTCAGTCCATTTGCTTCTTGGATTTAGTGTCTGTACTCAACCGTCCTCAGGTGTTACATTTTACAGTTTAGTTTCTGTATACAACCGTTCTCAGGTGTTACATTTCACAGTTTAGTTTTTGTATACATCCATTGTCAGGTGTTACATTTCACAGTTTAGTTTTTGTATACATCCGTTGTCAGGTGTTACATTTCACGGTATTCAAAAGAAGTTGAGCTTTGTTTTCAACACTCAGTTGGTATCATGTGTTATGTTAAGTAGCAGCTACCAAAACGACACTTGTTAAAACAAATGCCGTGTTATACAGACACATGCCAAGCACGAGCAATTCTTGTTAAAGATGCACAAGTTAAAATATTTGTTAATTTGCTAACCTATTCTACGTCATATACTCTTTTGGTTATCAGCCAGTATGTGTTTGTGTGTTTGTTTTGAATTTCGCTAAAAGCTACACGAGGGCTGCCTGCGCTAGCCGTTCATAATTTAACAGTGTATGACTAGAGGGAAGGCAGCTAGCTATCACCACCCAATGCCAGCCCTTGAGCTACTCTTTTACTAAAGAATAGTGAGATTAATTGTCATATTATAACTGCACCACGGCTGAAAGAGTGAGCATGTTTAGTGTGACGGGGATCCGAACCAGTGCCTTTCACATTACGAGTCCAGAGCCCTAACCACCTGGCCATGCCGGATTACAAATAATCTACATTTCTAAAAGTTCCTCTTTCGTACGCCGGTAAGACTAAGAACATACATGGTTAAAACTTGAGATTCGATTTCCCGCAGTGAATGTAGCAGAAACTTTGTTCTGAAAGAGATAAATAATATTTAAAAAAACAAAACATAAAAAAAGAAACTTTCTTCAGCCTGTTACACAAACTGTGAAAAATAATCATTACATTGAAAATAAACCATTAGTTTAAAACATCTACAGTTAGCTGGTTATTTTTAAACACTGTGCTTTATATTAATTGTCTTAATTTCCGCGTGAAGACGCTGATTGTTTTCGAATCATGATACAAAGATACTCAAGTGGTATCTGTATTACACTACCCTAATTTTGAGTTAATAAACTAGAGGAAAGGTAGTTAGTTAACAGCGTCTATCTCCAACCATTAGGTTATTTTTGTTTCATTGACAAGTGGGAAAAAATGGACATTCACTCTTACAGTGCAATAAAGGTACCAAAATGCGAGGGACATTTGGTTGATTTACAAGTGAGATATAACATTCACTCTTATAACGCAACAAAGATCCCAAAACGCGAGGTGAATTCTTTTTTCTGTAATAAAATATGAACGATGGATCTGAAGGTCCACAGTCCGACAGGTTGACAACTAGGCCACGCTCGACCCGCAAGAGAGCTGAGCCATTAAAACAACATTAACTGTAATTACTATCCACTCATAAGTGTCAACCAAAGCGTTATAAAGATATTTCATGGCTAAAATAATTGAATGTTTCATGAACAAATCTGAGTTATTTGGCGGGTAAGCGGTAAGTTTATTGATTGACTATACAAAAATTCGGAGTTCGATTCTGCACAGTTGACAGAGAACAGGTGGCACCCTGTGTAGTTTTAAGCTAAAAAACAACAACAAATGTCTTTTTTTTTTAGTTACGGAAACTAATAAGTTTTATGATAATCAGTTTTATGAAAAACGTTTCCATTATTATTTTTCTCCGTTAGATATTTATATCTCCTAATACTGAGTAACTGAGATCAAGTTAATTATAACTAATACGGTAAACAGATAGACCCGCTAAATTAAAAATAACTCTATTTTTACCTATTCTCTCTCTCTTCTTCCATCATATATAGATGTGAAAGAAGAAAAAAGTACTGTGGTGCCTATACACAAGGCTATTTCTCTTATCACTGTATGACAGAGAACCCCCTTTTAAAAAGATACTCTGTGTCATAAAAAGATAAATTAAGGGTAGCAATGTTCAATAACATCGTTAAGGGCAGGAGAAACTCCTATTATTTGATATTAAAGTATAATGTATATTTAGGACAACTCTCATATAAAAATGGATATTACGTTTCTGTGATGGCTGCCTTTACAAGTAACGTTCTTTTTCATATCACTTATAACCTTCGCTCTTTGAATAAAATTTGTAAATTTGGGCTTATCGAGAGATCGTACTTGAAGTTCATGGTACTAAAGAGGAAGGCAATCCATTTGCACTAAAGTTTTTGACTGTTTTCGTTTTGTGCGTTTCGAATAATATTTAAATATAAAATAGAGATATGTATTATTCACTTTGAAAGGTTCTTGACGAACAAAATATTCTTTAAGTACCAAAAATAAAAAAAAATTACGTACTTTATCAAAACGAATCTGTAATCTGTCTGAAACGTGCTGGTGTCGTTCTTCGCTCTAGTTAAGGTTTTTGGTAAGACTCGTAGTTGTATGAACTATAAAGAAAATGTTTTAGTACATAAAGGGAAGGATCTATATATGAATGTTAGTTTACCTACTGTGTGAAAATTCACAAAGACAATTGTTAATAATGTTCGAAGTGACATCCTTTATTTCTTATAATGCTGTACGATTTCCAAAGGTATTGTATGATTTTCCTCAGTCCTATCAAGATTGGATACACATGACGCCCAACAAGTGCTGCCCCAAAGCTACAACTAGGTAGGGATGAAAACTGGAAACCACTTGTGTAGAAAACGTCTGCCGATGAATCGATCTCTGAAATAATGTTCCGATAATGTTTTAACAGCCAGTGTAACGTGTGCTTGCTTCTAGTTCAAGGGTGATGTGTAACCATAGAGACACAGCCACAGCTCTTACATGTGACATTCCACATTGACAACAGAACAATAATACTGTTTAACTGGCATTTCAGATTGTTGAATGTATAATCCGATATGATTGGCTACTCGACTAAAATTATCCATTCATCTCAGGGATTTTATTTTCCAGTAACAATCGCTATTTGTTTGACTTTCATCACAATTTCAACAGTTCTTGTGGGTTTTCGTTAAGAATTGCATCAGCACGCAAGCATGTTTGATAAAAAAAAAAAAAAAGGATTCTGTTAAGTCTCACAGGTGTCGCTGTTATCAAGCCAATCGAATTCTGATTGTTGCACCGGTGTTTGTTTTTTTTCCCCATTTTTTCCAAAAGAAAATATCATTATGATCAGACCCGACGTTTTAGGGGTCATCTCTAAATAAGTATAAATTGTGAAATGTTTAATTCTGGTTGTGTATATTTCTCAGTTTATTTCAGAATTTTCGCGAAGACCTACAAGGGGCTGTTTGCGAAGAGTTGTGCGAATTTTGAAGTGATAGACAAGGAATAAAGCAACTGGTTTTACAGAACCTCCCCCTACAAGGATTAAATAACCCACCACCACCATTTCAAGAGTTACTTTTGTAATCGAAATAAAAACTAACCATCAGTCTTGTAACAACGCACACTCATCTCAGCACAAGGAATGAACTTTTACGGCAAAGGGCCACAAAAACATAACTTTCAGATTGACATTCAGAGAACGTTATCCATTTCGTCTCTTCTGGTCCTACAGTTCTCACCATAGAAACATTATTATTACTAGTATCATGGTGTTTGTTAGTTTTACCACTGGAAGAGAATTTCTTATCTCTTATCGTCTTATTATTTACCAAGTATTATAGTTTTATATTGGTTAATTAGTATAGGCCAATTACAACTGTATGAAATTATGTATCTGTTTATAAAATAGAAAAATGTTGTTTATTTACATATATATTGTATTGTTTTATATTGACGAATCTTCCTAAAGATATATATATATATATACGGTATTGTGTTACATTGGTAGTTCCCTCTAAAGATATAGATATACACTGTATTGTTTTATAATGACATTTCCCTTTAAACTGACAATTCTCCCTAAATATATATATATTGTATTGTTTTATATTGACAGTTCCCAAAAAAATAGAAATATATATAGTGTAATGTTTTATGTTGATAGTTCCCCCTAAAGATATATATATTGTATTGTTTTATTCTGAAAAAATAGAAATATATATAGTGTAATGTTTTTTTGTTGATAGTTCCCCCTAAAGATGTATATTTATTGTATTGTTTTGTACTGACAGTTTCTCCTAAAGATATATATATATATATACTGTATTGGTTTATACTGACAGTTCCTCCTAAAGATAAAGATGTATATAATGTATTGTTTTACACTTACAGTTCCTCCTAAAGAAATAGCGATTTTCAATGAGAACAATGAAATGCTGAAGAAAATTGTTGGCCCATTAGACGAAGGTTCTGAATTAAAACTGACCTGTCAAGTTAAAGGAGGTAAGTGACTTTACGTGATGTGTTCCAATAACCTTGTATAAACTGTTACCTCATTACATTTTGTCATATTTGCCATGCATACAATGTTAATTTATTGTCCTTCTTTACATTATTATGTTTTATGAAGCCCTTAATTCCATTTTTACATTAATATTGGAAACTATTATCATATTATTTTTACTACTTTAATCGCTTCCTGGGATGTTTTTTGCTTTTTATTTTTCGGGTGGTGGTGTTCAAATATAAAAGAAAAAAATGAAGTTTAGGTCCTATAGTTAATAACATTTTATATATTTGCATACGTTAAATGAAAGTAACCAATCAAATCTTAGTAGAATTTTCGTTTCAGGTTATTGAGAAGTGTGTGGCTATTACTACTTACTAAACATTTGCAGGGACTCGAGATTGTTTTTTTTTAATTGTAGTATACATAGAAATATATATATATCTTAAGTTTAATATACTTCGGTAATGGTTTCAAGAATACAGAGCACTATTCCCTAAATATTTCAGGTAAGCCATCACCGTCGGTCACCTGGTGGAGGAATGACGAACTAATAAACGATGATTACTCAGAAACGATTCCAGGTGTCGTTCGTAACGTTCTCGTGATTCCAAGTTTGAAGCGAGACCATTTGTTGAGCAGTTTGATTTGTGTTGCGAATAACACAAACATAACCAGCCCTCTTAACACCTCCGTTATTATTGACTTAAATTGTGAGTACGTTAAGATGAAACGTACATTTTAGAGATGCTAGTGCGACTTACGTTCAATCCTAAAGTTTGAACTCTCTGTGAAAGGTGCACTGATACATAACTACCACTAGGTGCTGTAATTTTTACAAGCTATTGCATTTAAAGTTCTAAACAGTTTTATTTTCCCCAAATGATAGGAGTAAAAAACGAACCAAAATGAGAAATTAAATTTACATTTCTGGATTAATGAACGGCATTTTTAAATTAGTAAGTGCTAGGTGATTGTAATTTCTCAAAGCAGAGTCTTTGTTTGTTTCGTTGTTAAGCACAAAGCTCCACAATGGGTTATCTGTGATTTCTCGACCAGGGGCATCAAAACATGGTTTACAGCGTTATCATTATAAGCCATCAACTTACCGCTGAGCTACTGTTGGGCAATAAGCGGAGGGCATCGGTATGTATGTTTTTTGTTTGTTTTTGAATTTCACGCAAAGCTATACGAGGGCTATCTGCGTTAGCCGTTCCTAATTTTGCAGTGTAAGACTAGGGGGAAAGCAGCTAGTCATCACCACCCACTGCCAACTCTTGAGGTACTCTTTTATCAAGGAATAGTGGGATTCACCGTCACTTTATAACGCCCCCACAGCTGAAAGGGCGAGTATGTTTCGTGTGACGAGGATTCGAACCCCTGACCCTCAAATTACAAGTCGAGTGCCTTAAAAACCTGGCTATGCCGGGCCTGCAACGGTGTGTAAGGGAGTAAGGTGAACCTTAGAGTTTATAAAACTAAAAATGAGGCTTCGATAATTTTAGTGGCCACAAAATAGATAGCTTATTGTATAAAATTGTGCTTACAACGGACACAAAATTATAATGTTAGACAGTCGTTCAATCACTTAACGTATAACTTTTATCCTGTACTTTGTAAGTTTAGAAAAAAAACACAGTATTTTTTTGTTATTTTGAATGTTGTATTTTATTACATATGTATATGAATGAACGTTATAATGACAGGAAATTTTACGTGTTTCTACTTACGTAATGAAAGTAAATAACGTTTGTTTTAGGCTCAAAACCTTCACATTCTTTGTCACGGCGAGTTTCAATTAATCGTAATGATGTTTTTAAGTTTATCTATTTAGTCTAGAATATACTATTTTGAAAGATCAGTTCTATTATTTCGTAACTAAGAAGATTATTTTTAAATACCCGTGGCGCCGGTGCATTAGATCCGCATGTGACATATTTATACATCATATCTGCGCCCTGAGAATGAAAGAAAAAATGTTCTCCGTGACTGGAAACGGAAGCAAAACGGAAAAATCGTGACCCATACTGCAAATCTTCATAAACACACGATAAATATTTGGCAACTTAGGGGGTTGAACACTGCGTAATAAAAAGATTTTCCAGTATCATATAAGCAAGAGCTCCATTATGGTATAATACATTCATCGTTTTAATTTCAATTTGTAGGTAAACAGTTTTTTCTACTGCCAAATAAAGGTGTTATAAACCTTTTACACGTAGATCTTTGAACATTTGTAAAGGTCCTCAGTGCGATAACACACAATAACATATTTATATTAACACACTTACAATAACTAATTTATAATAAAAAACTTAAATAACAGTTCCAATACCACATTTACAGTAACATATTTACGATAACACACATTAATACGTTTACAAAAACTTACAATTATTTATAACTTATCACGTTCCCAACAAAATCGTTGCGATAACACGCGTCCAATAACAGTATTTATAACAACGCATGCTCAATGACACGCATTTAATAATAACATACGTTAAATAACACACTTACAATAACATATATTTACTATTTTCTTTTGTTCTTACCAGTTTTTGAACTGAGTATTATACCAACTAGATAAAATCCTATGTTTGTAAAACTAACTTTTTTTAGTAACAGTAAAATGAAACCAGTTTTACAATATTTCATTCTTCTTGTAGTACGATAGAAATGTTCTGACTGGTAATGAAGTCGTAGAAACATAGCTTTTTTTATCTTGAGCAAATAAATTAGTTTTAATCAAGCTATATAAAACACCAGACGACAAAAATAATTTTCAGGCGAGACAACTAAGTCTTTGTTTCCCCTCAAACGTCAACTGTGTATGTATATGATTGAATAAAGGGTTTCTCGATTTTCTACCCCATTTTTTTCTTAGTCATTTAAGTTTTCCTCTTTCATGCGAGATGCACTTGCTTGAAATATTGATAATTAGTTTGTTTTTACTTTAAGTTGCTATTACATGAAATCATTGTTGGTGCTAACGTGTATGAATTATTTTCTCTGCTTAGTGAAGCCTGTGGACGTACGAATAAAATTTTTCAGACGCCCCCTTTCGGCTGGTAAAAAAGTGAAAATTATTTGTCAGTCAAGTGGATCTCGACCACCTGCCCAAGTTACGTGGTGGAAGGATAACAAACCAATGTCCAGCATTTTACGAATGCCTCCCGAAAGCCAGAATGTCACAGTTAGCGAGTTGACCTTTTCGCCCTCTAGAGAAGATAACGGGAAGATGTTGATGTGTACCTCTAACAACCCAAAGATTTCAGGGAGTACCATAGAAGACAAATGGAATCTCACAGTTTTCTGTAAGCGGTTTTTATTCTCTTTTTGTGCCCGTTAATGAAATTATAAAGTTCATTATCATATTGTCATTTTAAAGTGTGATTCATCATAAAACGTTCTTTGTTTACGAAGACTGATCGTATGATAAAGTCTCGTAAGTCTAAGGTTTTAAGAAGTATACGTAATTTTAATGCTCTAAGACGTATATGGTGTTGTCTTGAAATCGCCAGTGAAAGTGTTGCAGTTGCTAATAATACTGAGTTAGCACGTGCGATTCCAGCTAAACTGACTGCCTTTATTTATAGTCGTTTATTATTTTATGACTGTTATGTTAAAATGGAACTTTCTTTAAAAATGACCTTTTTAATGTTTCAACTTTAATATTTTTTCTGTATTTTGTAAATGACCAGGCCAGAAACGTTGAATTTTAGCAATACTTAACTTAGAACGATTGATCGAAGGGGGGAATATCCATACAGAAGGAATGCCGTCTAAACAGGTATTCTTAATCGAAAATCGGGACTGACTGCAACTATTATAAATTGTTCATACCACAAACGCGAAGTGTGT